>NW_025379790.1:0-6978 GCF_016433145.1 Gracilinanus agilis | reverse complement strand
TCTCCCCTCTCTCTCTGACTCTCTCTCTCTCTCTCTCTCTCTCTCTCTGACTCTCTCTGTCTCAGTCTCTGTCTCTCTTTAATTCAGTTTATATTTCTCTCCTCCTGTCTTTTTCTCTGTTATTCTGATGTTCTCTCCTGCCCTCATCTTTATCTGCTCCTCTGTCATCTTTTCTTTCTATCTCTGACTGGATCTCTCCATTTGTCTTTTCATCCACATCTTCCAAATTGCTTCCTTGATTGGGTCAGCTGTGACACTGCCTTTCTACCTCGTTGTTATACCACTCCCATGACTGTTACCATGATCTGGAGACAGTGGTAGGGATGAAGGGAATGGGAGTAAGGACATCATGGGTCAGTCAGGTTGAAGCTCCTTTCTAGGAAAGAACATGAATCATCTACACTTTAATGAAAGTTTGTATATCTGAAGTGTATATAAATAGATGTGTATATATATACAACTGAGTCTATAGAAGAGAATGGATGAGCTACCACTGATGGAGTATAAGCTTTTTAATGGCAGATATTTTTCATTTTTGTCCCTATAGTCCCAGAACCCACCATACCTGGCACAAAATAGGTGCTTAACATTTTTTTTTTGATGAAGTAGCTGGTTGCTTATGTTCATGTGTACAGTGGTTTTATGTGTAACTCTGTTCTCCAGCAGGTAAATGTACTACTGGTTTGCCGAGAGTCTTCTTTACACTGGATGCTGTGGAAGTACCTTTTGGTCTAAGCAAAAATTCCTCAACCAGATTGTCAGTGCAGCAGGCAGAGAGGAGCTGAGTTGCTAAGCAACTGCTATTAACAGGAAATTAGTTGCTCAGCATTGACTGTGTGGTACCATTTCTACACACCTCCACCCTCCTCCATATTCCTCCCCCAACAACACACACATACACAGAAAGAAATTAATCAGTACAAGCTATGCTTCACACTTTGGGGAATGACCCAGGGACGGTGCGCTCACACTGTTGAGCTCACTTAGGTTTGGGTGGGAGGCATGAGGGGACCCTTGATGCCCTCCCCCTCCCAATCCATGGCCTATCTCTCTTTTTAAAAACTGGATGAAACATTGTCTCCTCTAATAAACCATCCTTGTGAACCCCCACTGAGTCTTAATTATATCTTTACTCTATAGTCTTTTATCATTTACGCCCAGTGATTTGTTTGTTGAATTGTTATAATTTCTGTCTCTACCATCAATTTTGGGGCTCTCTGAGAGAAGGGATGGTGTTTTTCCCCTTTGGACAGGATGCCTTAAGTCAAGATCTTTGTCTCTCTTAGCAAGCTGGAAGCTCTGTATGAAAAGGTTCTGTATCTCCCCTTGGGTTGGGTTTTCCATAAAATCAAGGACTAAATTTACCCTAATAGAATGGGAATAACCCTAAGATTAGGGACTTTGTTTCTCTCATAAGGAAAGAAGAAAAAAAAGTATTTATTAAGGGCCTACTACAAACACTGTTTTAAGTGTTTTACAAATATTATATCATTTACTCTTCACAAGATCCTCAGAGGAGTAGGTGCTTTTATTGACCCCATTTTACAAGTGATAAAATGGAGGTAGAGGTTAAGTGACTTGCCTAGGATCATACAATTATTAAATGTCTGAGACCAGATTTGAACTCAGGTCTTCTTGATTCCCAGACCAGTGTTCTTTCTATTATGTCATGTAGCCAGTATCTCTGAGAATAGAACCTATTCCTTCTCCATTTAGTCCCAATCCATATGAGGAAATGGGGACACTTTTGGACTGCTCACTCCCAGGCTAGTACAGAACTTGAAGGATTCTTAGAGAAGAGTAAATTACATATCCAAGTATTCCTTTTCTTTTCTCTTTGGCATTCCATGAATTGAGAATCTATAGCAGAAAATATATTGACAGAGACCATAAAAAGAGTGCTCTCTGTTCCTTATAGCCAGAGCAAGCTTGGCTCTTCTTCAGTAAGTCAGATCATGGTATAGAGAATCCAGGGGCCCAAACTACTGCCTTATTCTTTCCTCCTCCTAAGCTGAAAAGAGAGAAAACTCAGGTACCTACATTATTTCTCTCTTGTTATACCAATTCACATCTTGATTGAATCATAGTTAGGGAATGAAGAGGGTCCTTTATTAGCCATTAACCATAACCTCTACAGATATGTTTAAATATTGGGAATGCTTTTATAGCATCCATACAAGGATCACAGACCTATAGATTTAAAACTAGAAAGGACCTCAGAGGTCATTTAGTCTCATTCTTCATTTTACATATGAGGAAACTGAGGTCCAGGGAAGATAAATGAGTTGTCCTTCTAGAATCAATCCCTACTCTAGATCAAATGCTATTTGTAGTACTTAGCATAGTGGCTGGTACATAGATATTTAATTAATAAGCATTTAAGAACCTATTATGTGCCGGCCACTATGCTGAGTGTTACAAAAATTATAAATGAATGTTTATTGCCTTCTCCACTTCCATACCTTCCTTTTGAAACCCTTTCTGATGTCCCTCCCCCTTCCTCAAATAATAAAAACTTGTATTTATTCTGTATAGACATGGTGTCTTCCCCATAGAATATAAACTCCTGAAGGGTAAGGACTATTTCACTCACAGTGCATACAGTAGTGCTAAATAAATTACAGATTGTTTCTCCAAAGTCATACAGCAACTAGACCATAGAGGGAGGATATGAACCAAATTCTCTGCCTCCAGAGCAAGAACTGGCTCCATTCTATCACAACTGCCTCAAGGGAAGATTCTTTAATATTTTTTGTTTGTTTGATGTTATTCAGTCGTGTCCAACACTGTATGACCCCGTTTGGGGTTTTCTTGGCAAAGATATTGGAGTAGTTTGCCATTTCTTTGTTCAGCTCATTTTAAAGATGAGGAAACAGAGGCAAATAGATTGAAATTACGTTCCCAGGATCACACAGCTAGTAAGTATCTAACACCATATTTGAGCTCAGAAAGATGAGTTTTCTTGTCTCTGGATGTAGCACTTTATCTGCTGTGCCTCCTAGCTGTCAATGATTATTGGTGGGGTAAGGAGAATAGGGAGGTCAGGGACAATAATAAAAGCTGTGTTTTCATGGTGCTTTAAAGTATAAGGAGACCTTTCCTTATAGCAACCTCAGGCAGTAGGTAGTGAGACTATATATCTCCCACTTTTAAACAAGCAAATCCATATGCTCTGAGAGGTGAATGGATTAGCTAACAATCTTACTGCCTGTAAGAGTCAGAGGTGGAATTGCAACCCAGAGCATCTGACTCAAGGTTCAAGGCTCACTACTGTGAGAAGAAGGGCAGCTAGGAGATGTAGAGGGAATTATAAAATGTCATTCAACAAAGGTAGCTGTCTTAGCACCCCTCCCTTAACCCTCCTACTGGTCCCTCTTGCCTCCCCTCCTTATCCCTCTCCCCAACCCTGGTTGGCTGCTTCCATCTTCTCTCTCTGAAGCAACAGAGTAGCTCAGATTGCTCAGGGCGATGAAATGACCTTTGCTGAAAATTGGCCATTTTGAAAGATTTAACTGCATTTAAAATCAATATGGGATGGTGTTTTTTTTTTTTTTCCCTCTTCTGCAGAGATGTAGCTGGGATCCTAGAAACACAACTGTAGGATGGGGACTGGCCACTGCAGAAGAGGCTGCCTTCTCCCAAGGAATTTACTGTTTAATAATGGCTTGGGCTATAAGAGCTGGACCTCTCAAGGAGAGAGTAAGTGCTCATTTCCTTAGAGAGATGGTTTGTAAAGAGCATTAATAATGCTTAGGAGCAAGCCTGGCCAGCTGGCCAGCCCAGAACAAGGAAAGCAATGGTCCTTGGAGAAATGGAACCTGTTTGAAGTGACCTGGCTCCCCAAGCTCCTGAACCCATGGTCAGGCTTAGCTCTTCTTAGCTCTTATAAATAAGCAGAATCTACTGGGTGTGATGGGATGAGAGTGGAAAAAGAGAAGGAAGATTGGGTCCAGAGAATACCCCTTCCAAAAATCTCCCAAGCTGCCTGGCAGGCTTGAAAATCTGAAGTTCCATTTTTAACCTGTAGGGCCTAAACTCCAATAAGCCCTCACTTCTGTAAGGCAAATCTTTCACCTATCTTTTTTTTTTTTTTTTAACATTTATTAATATTCATTTTTAACATGGTTACATGATTCATGCTCCTACTTTCCCCTTCACCCCCTGCACTCCCCCCACCCATGGCCGATGCACATTTCCACTAGTTTTGTCATGTGTCCTTGATCAAGACTTATTTCCAAATTGTTGGTAATTGCATTGGTGTGGTAGTTTCGAGTCCACACCCTTGATCATGTCCACCCCGACCCATGTGTTCAAGCAGTTGTTTTTCTTATATGTTTCCTCTCCTGCAGTCCTTCCTCTGAATGTGGGCAGCGTTCTTTACCATAGATCCCTCAGAATTGTCCTGGGTCATTGTATTGCTGCTGGTACAGAGGTCCATTACATTCAATTTTACCACAGTATATCAGTCTCTGTGTACAATGTTCTTCTGGCTCTGCTCCTTTCGCTCTGCATCTGTTCCTGGAGGTCTCTCCAGTTCGCCTGGAACTCCTCCAGTTTATTATTCCTTTTAGCACAATAGTATTCCATCACCCGCATATACCACAGTTTGTTCAGCCATTCCCCAATTGAAGGACATACCCTCCTTTTCCAGTTTGTTGCCACCACAAAAAGTGCAGCTATAAATATTTTCGTACAAGTCTGTTTATCTATGATCTCTTTGGGGTACAAACCCAACAATGGTATGGCTGGATCAAAGGGCAGGCATTCTTTTATAGCCCTTTGAGCATGATTCCAAATTGCCAGCCAGAATGGCTGGATCAGTTCACAGCTCCACCAGCAATGCATTAATGTTCACCTATCTTTAATTGACTCTCTGTCACTCCCCCACTTCTTTCTCCTCCAACTCCAACTCCATTCCTTCTCCTCTTCCTTTCAGAAGATGACTTTTCTCCTATTATCCCAAGATTAGGAGTTAAAGCCCCAAGTGAACCCCTTAAACTCTTCTCATTGTATTGTTGAAAGAATAATGGTTCAGAAGTTAACAGAACTGAATTCAAATTTTCTTTCTTAAGTTTACTACTAAATAACTGAAAGTTCTTTAATTTCTGTGGGTCTCAGTTTCCTCATTTGCTAAAAGAAAGGGTTGTGCTCAATATGTCTGTGGTCCTTTTTAGTTTTAGATGTATGATCCTGTGATTATTCTCTCTGACTCAACTCAGTGTCCTCACAATTTCTTTTTCTCTCTCCAATTCTGATGAGACAGTGGGTCTTGTTGTCAGAAAGACCTGAGTTTAAATCTAACCCAGCTGTGTGATCCTGGGCAAATCACTTAACCTTTGTTTTTCTCAGTTTCTTTAGCTGTAAAATGGGGATAATAATAATACCTACCTTCCAGGATTGTTGTGAAGATAAAATGAGATAGTATTTGCTAAAGGACTGGCACATAAGAGGTGCTTAAACTTATTCTCTTCATCAAGCTTCTTCAAGCTTTATCCACTACCAGATGTAGTATCTGAGGTAAAATGAAGAGGTTGAATTTATTGAGCAGATACTATTTAGTAGCTATACTATATACCTACCTACACACACACACACACACACACACACACACACACACACATATTATACCTATACCTACTTATGAATCATATATTTCAGGGATGGACAAGAGCATTTTTGATGATGAGAGAGCTTGATCTAGAACTTGAGTTAGAAAGGATCTCAAAAGCAAATGAATCCAACCTCACTTGTTTGTTTAAAAGAGGATGAAAATGAGATTAGAAGGGTAGGTAACTTGTCCAAACCCACACAGATAGTTAATAACAGAATTAGGACTTAAACCCAAGTCCTCTGACTTGGAACCCAGTATTATTTCCTCCTCACCTTTAGTGATTTTTGTCCCAACTCTTATCCCTTTTCTTTCATTGTGCATTTTCAATCTTTCCATCTCTGCTAGTTCCTTCCCCTCAAAATACAAACATATCAAGATCTGTCTTCTTAACAAAAAACCCACCCTCCTCCCAGCCTTCTCCAGTCTGAAGAGTTCCTTATTGGCCACTGTTATCCTCTGTCTACTTCCTTATTCTTTTTTTGTACATTTATCCCAATTCTTTCTTTATATCACTGCCAAAATATTATGCTTAATGTGTTGCTTTAATTGTGCACTCCTTAAAAACTTTCTATGACTCCCTATTGCTATCTGTGGAAGTGTCTCCCTTTCTTTAAGGTCCAACTGAGATATCTCTTTTTCTCAGGAAGCCTTTGTTGCATGAGTATTTCCAGGTTCAAGCAATTTTTCCCTCTTCATATTTCTTATCACATTTTGCTTTGACCTCTTTTTACATTTAACTCCCTCTCTTTCTGGCATCAGATTATGTTTCACCCCTTCCCCTCATCAGATTGCAAGCTCCCAGAGAGCAAGAACTGTATGATGTGTCTGTGTAGCTCTATCAGCATGTAGCATAGCTCCTTACACAAAGAAGATGCTTCCTTGAGGGCAAGGATGGTTTCCTTTTTTTGTATTGCAGCCTTATGGCCTTGTATTGTGCTTGGCACATACTAGGAGCAAATTATTGGGAAGAAGATTGGTTCTTAGGTGAGTAGAAGATCAGTCAGAAGCAAAGAGAAGGAGCTGATTGTAGAGATGTCTTTGTTCATTCTTTTTTTTTAATTGTATCTGACTCTTTGTGATTCCATTTAGTTTTCTTGGTACTAGAGTGACTTACCATTTCTTCTTCCAGCTTATTTTACAGATGAAGAAACTGAGATGAATAGGGTGAAATTATTTGCCTAGGGTCACAGTGCTAAGAGGTATCTGAGGTCAGATTTGAACTAAGGAAAATAAGTCTTTCTGACTCCAGGTCTGGTACTCTCCATTGTGCCACCTATCTGTCCACACATGACAAATATTAGACTCTTAATAAATCCTTCCTCTCTCCCTCCTTCCTTCCTTCCTTCCTTCCTTCCTTCCTTCCTTCC
>NW_025379789.1:0-1309 GCF_016433145.1 Gracilinanus agilis | reverse complement strand
CTGATGGAGAACAAATTTGAAGGGTTGTAATTGCTGAAGGTCTTTGGAAACTCATCAGATTTGCTTTTGAAGGTACTGCAGCCCCTCCAAAGCTAGAGAGAAATCGGTTGGTTCCTTCCCACAAGTGTTTCCACTGAGGCCAACTATCATTCTCCCCCTCCTCAAAGTTCCATCAGGGAAATCCAACATGTAGGCTTGTTCCAAACACTTACAAAAGAAATACAGTGTAATGAAGAATCATAACTGAGGAGATCCCAGTGAAAAGGACAATTATGTAAATTCTTTAGACTGTAGAAAATGAAGGGGAAAGGTCTTAATTCTTTCTAATAGAAATGAAGGAAGCTCAAAGTGAAATATATATGACAAAAAGGTAAAGAAATCAAAAGTATCAATAAGCACATGAAAAAGTGTTCCAAATCTCTAATAATTAGAGAAATGCAAATCAAAACAACTCTGAGGTATCACCTCACACCTAGCAGATTGGCTAACATGATAGCAGGGGGAGAGTAATGAATGCTGGAGGGGATGTGGCAAAATTGGGACATTAATGCATTGCTGGTGGAGTTGTGAACTGATCCAGCCATTCTGGCTGGCAATTTGGAATCATGCTCAAAGGGCTATAAAAGAATGCCTGCCCTTTGATCCAGCCATACCATTGTTGGGTTTGTACCCCAAAGAGATCATAGATAAACAGACATGTACAAAAATATTTATATCTGCACTTTTTGTGGTGGCAAAAAACTGGAAAAGGAGGGTATGTCCTTCAATTGGGGAATGGCTGAACAAACTGTGGTATATGCGGGTGATGGAATACTATTGTGCTAAAAGGAATAATAAACTGGAGGAGTTTCAGGCGAACTGGAGAGACCTCCGGGAACTGATGCAGAACGAAAGGAGCAGAGCCAAAAGAACACTGTACACAGAGACTGATATACTGTGGTAAAATTGGATGTAATGGGCTTCTGTACCAGCAGCAATGCAATGACCCAGGACAATTCTGAGGGATTTATGGTAAAGAATGTTACCCACATTCAGAGGAAGGACTGCAGGAGAGGAAACATATAAGAAAAGCAACTGCTTGAACGCATGGGTCGGGGCAGACATGATTGAGGGTGTGGACTCGAAACTACCACACCAATGCAACCACCAACAATTGGGAAATTGGTCTTGATCAAGGACACATGACAAAACCAGTGGAAATGTGCGTCTGCCATGGGTGGGGGGAGTGCGGGGGGTGAAGGGGAAAGTAGGAGCATGAAACATGTAACCATGTTAAAAATTATTATTAATAAATGTTAAAAAAAAAAAA
>NW_025379788.1:0-1005 GCF_016433145.1 Gracilinanus agilis | reverse complement strand
AAGGAGGGAGGGAGGAAGGAAGGAAGGAAGGAAGGGAGTGAGGGAGGGAGGAAGAAAGGAAGAAAGGAAGAAAGGAAGAAAAGAAGGGAGGAAGGAAAGAAGGGAGGAAGGAAGGAGAAAGGGAGAGAAAATGGAGGATTTTAAGTGGGCACTAAGTGCCACACCCTGTGCTAAGCACTTTATAAATATTTGATTCTCATAACAGAATAGATCACATCTGTCTTTCAGAAAGTCAGGCCTTCTGCCTGTCCTAAGGTCAGGAGAAAACTCTCCTGGGGATTGAGGAAAGGGACACTGGGAGATTTATGTCTGAAACTAGAAGACTTCCATAGTCCTGATCTTCTTGACCACAACTAAAGTAGGCATGGCCAAGACAGGACCCCATTTAAAGCATAGATCTAAACCTCAAAGGGACCTCAGAGGCCATGTAGTTCAAGTCTTCATTTTATAGATGAGAAAATGATGAGTTATAGAGGTTGAGTAACATACTCAAGGTCACACAGAAAGGCAGCATCAGAGATGGGATTTGAACCCACCATCTTTCCACTATATCACATTGGTGCCAATCATTCTCCTCCTTTTGCCGCCTCATTTCCTCCTAATACCTTCAGTCAATACTAGTTACCTCCAGTGAACCTGAAGTATAAAAGCTAATCTATAACTCTTTAACTATTGGAACAGGTAGGGATCTGACTTAACAAATGCTTTGGAACTAACTTTTAAAAGTTCAGGTTTATCTAGCTCATTGCCCTGTAACCCTAAATTTTGCTTGGGATGCACAAGTTCCCAGCTTCCCAATATATTTTGACTACTGTGTCACCTTAGGTGAGTCATGTTACTTCTATAAAACTTAAGCTTCCAAGTCTATAAAAAATGGCAGTTGAATTAAATTGCCTCAAAAATCCCTTCCAGGGCACTAAAATTGAACTAATTCATTCAAGTTCCTGCAAAATACACAACACACACACACACACACACACACACACACACACACACACACACACA
>NW_025379787.1:0-3995 GCF_016433145.1 Gracilinanus agilis | reverse complement strand
CTTCTTTGCCTCCCTCCCTCCTTTACTCCCTCTTTCACTAATCCCTGCTTCCCTTTCTCCCTGCTTCCCTCCCTCCTTGCCTTTCTTTTCCTTCCTTCCTTCCTTCCTTCCTTCCTTCCTTCCTTCCTTCCTTCCTTCCTTCCCTCTTTTTCTTTCTCCATTGATAAATGTAGTGATTGGCACATAGGAGGTACTTAACAAATATTTGTTTAATTAAATTAATTTGAGGAAAATGAATCAATTGATGAATATCTCAGGGGCAATGAAAAGTGTACAGCAATTTTATCAAGGATTCCATTAAATAGAGATGGGAAAGCTCAGTGATCCAACAAAGCAGAACAATGAATTTCGGTTGAATAACCCACATATTGAGACTTAGGTATTTGCCAGCAGGCAGGCAATTAATGTTTTACACAAGGGCATTTCATGAAATAATTAAAAAAAAAAGATGGAACCAGGTATTGTCAAAGCTTTGTTAAAGGGGAAGACTTTCTCTTAGCTGATTTTTCAAAGGGTTAAAGTGGTTTTTCATGGCTGCGATTTAATTACATGCCATCTATCTACCCAATTACCATGGGAAGTACTAGCTGTTATTCTTTAATTGAAGCTGTTGTTATTTAATTCTTTTTATATTCCAAAAAGCAATTAATTGAGGCTAGGTAGTCTCCTGCTGTTGAACATCTTCCTTCATACACACCAATCCCCACTTCCATCCACAACTGTCATACTCTAATGAGCCAAATGTGGTATCTCTTGCAAGGTCCAACTCAAGTCCTGCTTCTTCCCATGAAGCCTCCCTATCATTCTAGCCTTGTTGAAGACTCATCCCTAAAGTGACTAATACTCCTGAGGAGTCAGATGTGTGTTGTTTAAGTCAGGTATTCAGAGGTAGGTTAAAGAAGTCTCAGGGAGGCAACTGGGTGACTCAGTGTTTTGAGAGCCAGTTCTAGAGATGGGAGGTCCTAGGTTCAAATCTGGCCTCAGACACTTCCTAGCTGTGTGACCCTGGGCAAGTCACTTAACCCCCATTTCCTAGCCCTTACCTCTCTTCTGCCTTGGAACCAATACACAGAATTTATTCCAAGATGGAAGGTAAGAATTTTTAAAAAACAGATTCAGGTAGGCATCAGGAGATAACCAAATCTAATGGCAAATCAGAAGGGAGAAGGTAATTGCAGCAATGGTCCAAAGTCAACACAGAAGGCTTTTTGAACTTATAAACTTATTGAGCATAGCTAAAGCAGCAGGGATACCATGAACCTGGCCCATGACCAGACTCATGCAAGGGGATATATTCAACAATTCTGAAGGCTGAAGCTGAGAAGAGAATGGTTGTTACCTCACTGCTACTCCCTGCACCTTTTCCTCTTATCCATCTCTGATATTCTGACCTGACTTTCTCTGGCCTTATAACCATTTTTCTCATTCCATCTAAAAATTTGCTTTCCCAAAGAAACATTAGTGGATCAATATAAAACAGTCTTTTGATTTATGCACACTTGGATTCCAATTTGGTCTCCGCTCTTCCTTATCCAGAAGGGGACTGTCCCTCCCCACCTCAGTGCTAATCCTAATCAAGGACTTGTAAAGCTGCCTTAGTCTGAACATAAAGAATTAAACTGAGAAAACACACTATGAAGGGGAAGGGGAAGCCCCGGAAAGATGATGGATTATCTCCTGTCTTTTGGGGACAAGACATTGACTTTCATAGTAATATCGTAGATTGTCTTAGTCTGCTGCCCTGATTGTCTAAATCTATAGGCATGTTATTCCAAACTATAACATTTCTTATTTGAAGGGAAAGTGTGGTACTCTGAAAACACCATAGATTTTAAGAGTATATATATTCAGTTGCCTTCTCTAAGGTGACAGGTAAGTCAATTAACTTTTCTGTGCCTCAATTCTGTATAATTAGAAATTGTGTACCTTTTGAACTACATTCCCCAGAATTCCTTTCATCTTCCAGCATCCCTTTCCCTGGGCCCTCACATTTGAGTCTTCAAATTATTGTTTATATAGTTCTGTAATTCTTCCCTTCTCTCTCTTCCACGTGAGCAGGTTGGGTGAGCTCTCTCTTGACTCTAGCCTTTTAGTTTTCTTTTTACTTCAAGTTAAATTTAATAAATCTTGTTCAATATAATATTTGGGATTATTGTATATTAATTATGAAATTTACAGTTTCCTCATCTGTAAATAGGAGAGTTGCTGAAGTCATTTCCAGACCTCAGTCTATTATTATGTTTATTGTTCTTCTGCCTAAGTCTTTTCTCTAGAGGACTGTTTTTCTTGTTTTTCATATATATCTACAGGGACTAGCACTGGGGCAAGTAGGATAGTTAATCAATATTATTGATTATTGATCAATGCTATTGAGGATCAATTTTATTTGCTAAATGAATGTTTATTGAATTGATTAAAAGGAAAAGGTAAACAGACCTCCATATTACCCTTGACTGAGGACAAATCAGTTTAAAAATTTTATTTTTAAAATGAAATTTTAAAATTTAAATAAAAAAATTAAAAAAAATTTCCTATGATATGAGATAAATCTTATTGTCTCTACTTCACTGAAATGAGGAAAACTTAGAGAAAGTCCCCCAAATACAGATTTCAGCATAAAGATAGTATAGTATCAGGTGATGTTTTATTGAACTTTTCAGCTTATTTATTAAATATTTATTAAGTTCTTTCTTTGTACAGAGCACTAAGCTAGATATTAGGAGTGATGATATAAAGTTAAAATTGAGAACTCATTGATCATGAGATCATAGACTTAAGGAATAGGAATTTAGAGGTATTTAAGTCCTTATTCTTACTGAGGAGGAAACTAAGGCCCAAAGAAGTTAAGCAGACTGGCCAAAGTAATACAGATATTAAATAGCAGAACAGGTATTTGAATGAAAATCCCCTGCTTCTGAATCTACTGCTTTTTCCATTCTGCTTTAGTGAATGAGTGAATGAATGAGAATTCATCTATCAAGTTCTCACTATGTATAAAGCATAGTGCTTATCTCTGAGGGGACATAGAGAAAAATAAAAGACAGTTTATGCTCACAAGCTAGTAGGGGATAAGGCATATTCATAGATGAATCTAACACACATAATATGATAAAGGGTCCAGAGAGGTGAAAAACAAACTATTATGATTATGTGTGGTTGGAAAGGAAAGGTGATTGTCAAACTAGAAAATCAGAAAAGGCTTCCTGGAAATGGTGTTATGATAACAAATCACACAAATAGTAATTTCTCTTCAAATATTCCCATCAAGAACATATACTTATCATACAAATGATGTATCAGAAAGGTTAAGTGCCTTGGTCCTGGGTGATATTCTCAGAGCTGAGATTGAAACCTATATCTTCCAGTTCAAAAATCAATATCATTTTCACTCTCTGACACACAAATTTCAGAGTTGCAAAAGGACCTTCAAGAACATCTAGTTCAAACCAAACCCTAATAAGAAGCTATTTTACAAGGTCCCTGAGGATCTTCCAACATCCTGGTCTCTTTTCCCTGGATGATCACCAGATGATCAATATTCTTCTTAACTGTGCCCCAACCCCCGAGAACTGAAGATAAAAATCCATATATGATCTGTTCAGCTACACTGAAGCAGACCATCCTGAACATCATTTTATATGTGAAGCCTTTCCCAATGTAAAAAAAAAAAGTCGCTTTTGGGAATAAAAGGCAAAAGTGTCTTTATTCCTAATCATTCAAAATTTAGGAAATATATACCATGTGCCAGACATTAGGCTGATAATTGAGAGGACAAATTCCAAATGAAACAAAATGAAACAACACTTGAATATATGTGCATATATGTACACCTATATACTTCTTCCATGAAGCCTCTAGAAGATGACCTCTAAAATTGCTTCTAACTTTATTTTTTATTTTTATTTTTTTATTTTTTTTATTTTTTATTTTTTTAACATTTATTAATATTCATTTTTAACATGGTTACATGATTCATGCTCCTCGTTTCCCCTTCA
>NW_025379786.1:0-4563 GCF_016433145.1 Gracilinanus agilis | reverse complement strand
AGGAAGAAAGTTAAGTAAAATAAAAGCCCCTGAAACAAATAAACATAACTAAGCAAAACAATTCCATACAGTGGCCATATATACCTTGTATCCAGCACCTCTTTGTCAGAAGGTGGCTATCATCTTCATCATGGGTCCATGGCTGGTCATAGCATTGATCAGTCCTTAAATCTTTGAAGTCTGTTTTTCTTTAACTCTATTGGTCTCTTTGTCTAAATTGTTCTGGTTCTGCTCACTTCACTCTTTGTCAGTTCCCACTACCCAGGATTTTCTGAAATACTTTCTTTAGTTATGTTTTACGTGACAATGATATTCTAGAACATTCCCATATCACACCTTGTTCAGCCATTCCCCAGGAGGATAAGAGGTAAACTAAGGTGTTCCTTTCACTCTAGTTCTAGTTCTTTTTTTCTTAATTTTTATTCCCTAAGTCAGAATCAGAAAGTTTGTTTGACTTGCAGATATTCCCTTCCCAATATAATCCTGTTTGCTTTCCTCTCTGCTTATTTTTTCCTTATTGTTTGATTTTTTTTAGTTTGTATTATTTCTACACAAAACTGTATGTGTATGGCATGTTCAGCCTTCCTTTGTCCATTTTAGATAAGAATGAAGTTTACCAGATGCCTATTTTCTTTATCCCTTCCTCCATAATTCCATACTCTTCTTCTCATGCATCACAATATTGAGAAGTAGCAAATTCTATTTCTTTTGGAAGAGAGATTCTTTAAATATGGCTGGGATATTCCAAATGCTTGGTTTGTGGTTGATATTGTACTGATTGCATAAAGCTCCAGAATATTAAAGAGCTTCTCCAAAGAGGTCCTTAGGGCCTTTTATGTTACAATTAAATTTATCTATGTATCAGGTAAAACAACTTTAAGGGCAACTAGGTGGTACAATGGCTAGAGCACTGGTCTGGGAGATAGGAAGACTCATCTTCCTGGGTTCAAATCTGGTCTCTGACACTTATTAGCTGTGGACAAATTATTATTAACTCATTAACAAATTATTAAATCTGAACAAATCACTTAACCCTGTTTGCCTCAGTTTCCTCATATGTAAAATGAGCTGGAGAAGGAAATGACAAACCACTTCGGTATCTTTGCCAAGAAAAGCCCACAAAGGGTCATACAGGACTAAAAAGATTATATGACCTCAATGAATTGATTGTATAAAGCTCTAAAATATTATAGGACTTTTTTCAAGAGATTTTTATACAAAGTATAGATTACAAATTGATTTTGTATATGCATAAGGTACAATTTCTTATATACCTTAAGTCTCACCCAGGGCCTAGAATTATGGGCTGCACATAATGGGCGCTTAATAAATGTTTGTAGAATGAATTGCTTTAAATCTTTCCTTTGGCTTTGTGTGCTCCATAAATTTCCTTCATAGTTTGTACTAAATTAATGGGTTGCTCAGTTTTTATGTTACTTTAAAAGGTCTTGAAATTTTTTTTACATTTTTATTGTCATGCAAAACACACTTCCATATTAGTTATTGTTCTTAGAGCAAACTCATTTATGACCAACCCCCTGGAATAAAACCAAAGATACACTGATGTGAAAGATGACTCCAACAGTTCTTTCTCTGGAGGTGGATAGCATTCCCTGTCATAAGTCTTTCAGGATTGTCTCAGATCATTGCATTGCCAAGAGGAGCCAAATTTTCACCGATGATGATCACACAGTATTGCTGTTACTGTGAACATTGTTCTCTCATTTCCGCTTATTTTGCTCTGCATCAGTTCCTGCAGATCTTTCCAGTTTTTTCTGAAATCATCTTGCTTATCATTTCTTATAGCACAATAATATTCCATCACCAACATGTACCATAGTTTGTTCAGCCATTCCCCAATGGATGGACATCTCCTCAATTTTCAATTCATTGCCACTACAAAAAGAGCTGCTTTAAATATTTTTGTTCAAGTAAGTCCTTTCCCCCTTTTTTATTATCTCTTTGGGTTACAGACCCAGTAGTGGTATTACTGGATCAAAGGATACACACAGTTTTGTAGCCCTTTTGGCATAGTTCCAAATTGTGAAAGGGATTTCAATGCAAAGGATCATAGAATATAACAGCTGAAAGAAATCTTAGTGATTGTTTAACTTGGGGTCCCTGGAGCCTCAAGAAGCCCAAGGATAGGCTTCAGGGTATTTGTGTGTGTGTGTGTGTGTGTGTATTAACACATATGTGTATGTATTTGGGTGTCTGAACTTGAATGGAGAAAAATGACAACTTTATTTTCACTAACTTTTTTTTTTAATACTGTGTATTGGTTCCAAGGCAGAAGAGCAGTAAGGACTAGGCAATAGGGCTTAAATAACTTGCCCAGGGTTACACAGCTTGGAAATATCAGAGGCCAGATTTGAACCCAGGACCTCCTGTCTCTAGGCCTGGATCTCAATCCACTGAACTACCCAGTTGCCTCCCATTTTTACTAACTTCTAATGGAAATTTAGCATTTTCTTTTAATTAGTGAAAGACATTATTCTTAGAACTAGTCCAGAGGCTTTACCAGACTGCTAAAAGGATCTGCCTCTCTTTCTCTGTCTCTGTCTTTCTGTCTCTCTGTCTCTGCCTCTGTCTGTCTGTCTGTCTGTCTGTCTCTCTCTCTCTCTCTCTCTCTCTCTCACACACACACACACACTATCCTAGAACAACTTCCTCAATGTACAAAGGAGGCAGCCAAGGTGACATCTTCATGACTGAGCAGTTAGGGGCCAGATAGGTGGCACAGTGGATACAGGACTGGGCTTAGAGTCAGGAAGACCTGAGTCCAAATCCAGTCTTAGCCCCTTATTAACTGTGTGATATTGGGCAGGTCACCATGTCTCCCTCAAAAAAAAAAAAAAAGGTTAAGTGGCAGATTCAGTGCCTTTTCCATCACATGATGTGTGCGAAGGTCATCCTACCTGAGGGTGGTAGGAAGAGAATGGTGCTTTAAGGATGATGCCAACCTGCTAAAGATGGAAAAACTCTCCTTATTTTAAGCAGGAAATGGTTAAGGGAACTGGAAGACCCAGGCAGCTGAGGACTGTTCTTAATCAAGGAGCCAGCAGGAAGGCGTGGGGGCTATTTGGCGGGCCCATAGGAGGGGCTTCTTGGCAGAACAACTAGGTAGGTTGTGGGAATGAAGATAATGAACTTTTGTCTCAGTTAACTCAGGGGAATTGGGCGGTAAGACTTTCATGAAAGGTCAGAGGCTTGCAGAACCCAGACCTAGCCCAGTTTTCTCATTATAAAAAAGAATCTGAGATTCAGAGAAGTCACTTGCTCGAGACTCAGGGGCGGATGCAACACTTTCCACAACATGCCATGATGTATATGGCGGTCATGCTAACTGAGTGTGGTAGGGAGAGTATATCATCCCAACTGACAAGTCCCTTTGCTTGGGCTGCCTCTTATTCTCTCATTGCCCCTTGAAGACCTGCTTGGCTCTTAGAGAATATCCTCTTCAAGAAAAAAGTTCTGGGGGCAGTTAGATGGTGCAATGGATAGAGTGTCACACCTGGAGTTGGGAGGAGCTGGGTTCAAATCTGGCCTCAGACACTTCCTAGCATGCAACCCTGGGCAAATCACTTAACCTAGCCCTTGCTCTCCTGTTTTGGAGTTGTTACTAAGACAGAAAATAAGGGTTAAAAAAGGAAGCAGTTGTGAATAGGATTGTGGCCCCCCCCCCCAACCCCTTGCTGGACCCCTTGTTTCCCTGTAAGGAGTTTGCTTTCTCTACCTTGGGAAAGGAAAGATTAGCTTGTTCTCAAAATCCTGCTGTTGGATAAAGGCCATATATGGGGGAAGGAGAGCTACAGTTGGTCCCAGAACACTTAGGGGTAGAGGAGAACAAAGTACAGTATAGCGTGTTTCTGAGCTGTCTATTCTGAAACAAAACAAAAGCAAAACAAACCAGGCATGGTAGCCAGGAGCTACATTCTGGGTCTGTCTCTGGGCCAGCATCTTTTGGATGATTTTGTCTAACTTATTGAAAACCTCTTCCTCCTAAGTTGGAGAGACAGACAGAGAGAGAGAGAGAGAGAGAGAGACAGACAGACAGACAGACAGACAGACAGACAGACAGACAGACAGTGAGAGACAGACTTACAGAGAGACAGAGAGAAACAGAGACAGACATGAGAAAGAGAGAGAAAAAGAGAGAGAGAGAGAGAGAAGGAAGAAAGAGAGATAAAGGAAGAGAAAGAGAGGGAGGGAGAGAGAGAGAGAATGAGTGAGAGAGGGGAGAGAGACAGAGAAAGAGAGAGAGACAGAGAGAGAGAGAAACAGACAGCGAGAGACAGTGAGACTTACAGAGAGAGAGACAGAGACAGACGAGAGAGAGAGAGAGAGAGAGAGAAGGAAGAAAGAGAGATAAAGGAAGAGAAAGAGAGGGAGGGAGGGAGAGAGAGAATGAGTGAGAGAGGGGAGAGAGACAGAGAAAGAGAGAGAGACAGAGAGAGAGAGAAACAGACAGCGAGAGACAGTGAGACTTACAGAGAGAGAGACAGAGACAGACGAGAGAGAGAGAGAGAGAGAGAGAAGGAAGAAAGAGAGATAAAGGAAGAG
>NW_025379785.1:0-6315 GCF_016433145.1 Gracilinanus agilis | reverse complement strand
CTTCCATTCTTTCCCTTCCTTCCTTTGTTTGTTTATCTCATGTAAAGCTTAGTCAGTTCTAAACTTTTGACTCTGAAATAAAAGATATCCTAGGATAAAACCAGTGACTTAATGACCACTTTGTGGCCTGAATGTCTATTCAGTTAATACTCATTAATGGCTTCCCTGTTCTAGTTATGCATGTTTTCTTGATTTGCTTAGATTTTGATTGGACCTTTCTGTTTGTCTAATAAGGAACTAGTATAACAATATTAAAAATAGCCCAAGTATTTCATTGTGTTCATCAAGGACCAGACACTAGAGACTGAAAATATATGACATCATAAATGATAAACCCCACCATCATAAGAGTGTACTATATTGCCTGGTCTCCTGGCTTGTTTCTGAATGTCTCTAGACACAAATTGAACATTGTATCTAAATAAAATTATTTTAAACAGTTTGCTTTAAAAATTTATGCTTTCAGTGGGCAGCTGGATAGCTCAGTGGATTCAGAGCCAGGCCTAGAGATGGGAAGATCTGGTCTCAGACACTTCCCAGCTGTGTGACCTTGGGCAAGTCACTTGACCCCCATTGCCTACTCTTTCCACTCTTCTGCTTGGAGCCAATACACAGTATTGACTCCAAGACGGAAGGTAAGGGTTTAAAAAAATTATGCTTTCCTCTGGGCAAAATTAACTTAATTGCTCCATTTTTCCCCTTGGAGGAAAATGCACTTTTTGATATTGATACTTGCAGGTTTGGTTGCTTTCCACCATTTCTCCCTAGCCCCATATTGTTCATTTCCCCCAATCTTTTTCACATATTTGCTACTTGAGGTTCTTAAATATTGCTATTCCTTTTCTTTAAATTATTTTCATTTTATCAATATCTTTCTTAAATCAGTTTTTAAAGGCTTCTTAATATCTGAAATTTACAAGTTAAAATATGACAGCTATTTTAGGTAATCCTCTTAAATGTAACATAAAGGAGGTGTAACTGTGTATTTTGCTTCTTCAAAGTACTAGTGGATTTTTATTTGAAGTAGTTATCTGCAATTGTCTCAGTAACACTGTATGCTATTTACTTTTATAAACATATTCTTATGAAGCTTATTGTTTGCTGAATGTATTTGCTAAAATATTTGGGGGGGAGAGTCAAGTTATGGGAAGGGCTTGTATATGGGAGACATTCTGGCATATGAATATTTGCTAAACAGTTACTACTGCTTAGCTCTGATACAGAATGAGTTCCTAAGAAGTCTCTGTTTATAGATGGGAAAATGGAATAAACTTGATGGATTGCAAAGAAGAACAAGTATGGAGACTCCAGTTGTTTCTTGAAACATGTGGTGCTTTTGTCAGTCACTCAAAATGAAAATTGGACTGGATGATGTCTGGAGTAATTCAAAGATAAACAATGTTAGACAAGTTGAAGAAGGTCTCAACAACCCTCTCTTTACCTTCCACCCTGCCTGATCTGTGACAAACCTCCTAATGTTAGCTTGAAATTTTGATCTGGGATTTTTCTACTGAATCCTCATTATATTGTTCACTTTGGACTGTAGTTAGCCATTATCTTCCCTAAGTGACAGGAGTGGGCAGCTGTGCATGAACAAAAAAGTCTCCAAGTATAACCTTCATCAGGGAAAGCTTGCCCAGGCTTTGGTCCAGCATTACAGAGATAGACGGCTGATTTCAGTGGCTGGGGGAAGAGGAGTGACCCTTTGGTTTTGGGTAGAGTAAGGCATCAAGTTTGATGAGAAGAGGGGGTGATGTCTGCTCAGCTTGACAGAGTATACTCCCCTCTCAGATTCAGGGAGGTAAATCTTTTACTGGATTACAGACTTATCTCCTGACCACCCTACTACTCAAATGAGAAGTTCAGCAATCAGTTAAGTTTCACAGAAGAGAGTCAGTCATAGCACACAAATACCACACTACTAAATTCATCTCCCTACCCACCCAGAATTTTTAAAAGGACATGCCAAGGTGTTCCTCCAGTTTCCTAAGGCCCATATGAAATTGTCTAGATTTTTCATGTTTTAGAAAGGAGGAAAGGTAGCAGTTTTGGCCCTAGAAAGGACTATGAAATCAGATGCCCTTTGTCCCTCCCCTTTCTCTATCTCTTTCTTCACTCTTCCATTACCCTAATCATACTTCTCTAGAAGGTGAATGGGCATATCATCCTGCATGGTGTCAGTGTATTCTTTCTGTTTGCTCTCGATAAGCTAGGGCTGTCCTTGTTTTTCAAAGCTTAAGAGATAGTTGGACTCTTTACTATATAGCCTGAGCTCATGGTGGTGAGAGAGTGAGAGCAAGTTCACAGGGAACTGTTCAAGTGAAGTCAAGCAGTAGGTCTAGTTGGTATTGAGAGGGGGAAGAATGTTGAAATGTTTCAGAGGTAGGGAGTGCTTAAATGGGCAGAGGAGGTCAAGTTCATAGAATCTCAGAGTTAAAAATAAAGGCAAAGATTATTTAGTTCAACCTGCTTCTGGATAGGAATTAAGGAATTCCCTCTAAATAGAGATTCTTAACCTTTCTTACATCCTTCTGGAATTCTAGAGAAGTCTATGGAGACTTTCTCAGATATATGTTTTTAATGCATAAAATAAATGCATAAGATCATAAAAGAAACCAATTGCTTTAAAATACATATCAAAATATTTTTAAAAAATGTTCCTGGATCCACATTAGAAATCTCTGTTCTATAATATGCTTGACAAATGGTGAGCTACTTTAAGTCCTGCCATGATATGGAATGTGGAATAATACTTGTAAGTACTATTTACTAAACCTCATTGTTCTAAATTATTAACTAGAAAAGTATATTTATTTTTAAAAGGTTTTTTAAAATTTTGAGCTCCAAATTATCTTCCTCACTTTAGTCCCTCCCCCAAACATTGAGAAGGCAAGCAATATGATATTAATTATCCATCTGAAATCAAGCAAAACATATTTCCATATTAAGCATGTCACAAAAAGCAAGAAAAATAAAATGAGAAATTATACTTTAATTTGCACTCAAAGCACATCAGTTCCCTCTCCAGACATAGCATTTTTCATCATGAGTCCTTCAGAACTGTCTTGGATAATTTTATTGATCAGAGTAGCTAAGTCTTTCACAGTTGATCATCATTACAACATTGCAGTTTCTGTGCACAGTGATCTTCCAGTTCTGCTCACTTCACTTGTTTCAGTTCATATAAATCTTCTAAAGTTTTTTCTGAAATCATCTCTCTCATCATTTTTTATAAAACAATAATATTCCATCACAACCATATACCACAGTCTGTTCTACCATTCCTTAATTTCCAATTCTTTTGATACTATAAAAAGAGCTGCTATAAATATTTTGTATGTATGGGTGTTTTTAAGGTGTTTTTCCTTTTTCTTTGATCTATTTGGAATACAGACCTTGAAGTAGTATTATTGGGTCAAAGGGTATATATGCAATTTTAAAGTCCTTTGGGCATAGTTACAAATTGTTTTCCAGATTAGTTGAATCAGTTCTTTTCTCCATCTTTAGTGCACTGATGTGCCCACTTTTCCACAAACTCTTCAGTATTAATCATTTCTGAAAGGGGTAAGGTGGTATCTGAGAAATGTTTTAATTTGCTTTTCTCTAACCAACAGTGATTTAGAACATTTTATATGACTATATTTAGCTTTGATTTCTTCTTCTGAAAACTTCCTGTTCATATCCTCTGACCATTTATCAATTGTAGAATGGCTCTTATTTTAATAAATTTGACTCAGACCCCTATATATTTAAGATATGATCTGTATATTAGAGAATCTTATAAAAATTTTTATATTACTATATTGTTTATGGCACATTTTAGTAAAATGCAATTTCTCTGATTATCTCTTTTAATTAGGATTATTTTTCTTTTGCTTTGTCTGAATTCATAATTGCTCTCGTTTTTTTTTAAAAATATATATCTCATAACAGATTTTGTTCCAGCCCCTTATTTTAACTCTGTATGTGTGATTTTCTTTTACGAGTGTATCTCTTGTAAGTAACATATTGTTGGATTTTCATTTCTAATCTTTCTACTATTTCTTCTTCATGGGTGAGTTCATCCTTTTCATAATCACAGTTATGATTACTAACTGTGCATTTTCCTTCATTGTATTTTCTTCTGCTTATCTTCCTTTCTTTTTACCCTGCCCTTCAAAAGTCTTTTTTGATTCTGACTACTGCCTCCCTTAATACACTCTCCCTTTTATTGCTACCCTCTGCTTTCTTTTATCTCTTTCCTCTCCTATTTCCCTGGTGGGCAAGATAGATTTCTGTACCTGTAACTAAGCATGTGCATGTGTGTGTATGTGAGTTTTGTGTGTGTGTGTTGTGTATGTGTGCATATTTTTACCCTCTTTGAATCAATTCCAATAGAAGTAAGGTTCAAATATCACCTACCAAAACCATCACTTTCCATATTACTCTCTAATATAAAATCTCTTCCTTCCATTCCTCTTTTTTTTTTTAAACCCTTACCTTCCGTCTTGGAGTCAATACTGTGTATTGGCTCCAAGGCAGAAGAGTGGTAAGGGAGGCAATGGGGGTTAAGTGACTTGCCCAGGGTCACACAGCTGAGAAGTGTCTGAGGTCAGATTTGAACCTAGGACCTCCCGTCCCTAGGCCTGGCTCTCAATCCACTGAGCTACCCAGCTGCCCCCTCCATTCCTCTTTTAAGTGAGATCATTTTCACCATCTTTCCTCTACCTTTTCTTTTTTTCCAATGCATCTTTCTTTTCATCCCTTCATTTTTTTTTGAGATCATTCCAATCAATATATTGACTCATATCTTTGTTCTCTGTCTATGTAGATTCTTTCTAGCTGGTCAAATAATGATTATTATAATAAAGTTATTAGGATTTTCTTGTATGATCTTCCCATATAGGAATATAAATAGCTTAACTTTCTTGTCAAAATGTCAAATTTTTTATTAAGCTCTGGGCTTTTAATCAGAAGTGCTTGGAAATTCTCTATTTTTCAAGAAGTGATAGGTAGATTATTTCAATTTCTATTTTACTCTCTGAATATGAGAGAGTACAGTTTTCCTTGAAAATTTTTTGAAATATGATGTTTAGGATTTTTCTTTGATCATGGCTTTCAGGTAAACACTTTTAATTTCTCTTTTTCCAGGTTGTTTTTCTGAGCAGATAGTTCCTTGTTTTTTCTATTTTTTTTACTTTATTTTATTGTTTCCTGTTGTCTCATAGAATCAGTAGATTTCATTTGCCCAATTCAAATTTTTAAGTAATTACTTTCTTTAGTGAGTTTTTGTAGTTTTTTTCCTCATTTGGTCAATCCTGCTTTTTAAGAAGTTCTTTAATAAAATTTTTTGTGCTTCTGCTATTTGGTTAATTCAGTTTTTAAAGGTGTCATTTCTTCAGTATTTTTTATGCTTTTATCATAAAGCTGTTAATTCTCATAATTTTTTTACACCACTCATATTTCTCCCTCCCCTTTTCCTCTATCATTCATCTCTTTCTTTAACTCTTCTAGGAATTTATGTTGGGCTTGTTCTCTAATTTACATTTTTCTTTGAGCCTTTGCTTGTAACTATTTTTACATTGTTGTCTTCTTCTAAGTTTATGACTTGGTTTTCCTTGTAACCATAGTAGATTTTCTGGTGAAGTTCTTTTTTCATTGTTTGCTTATTTTCCTAGCCTATTATTTAACTTTGAATTTTATGATACTAATTACCTGGGGACAAGGAGATACTCTTAGAAGCTTCAGAGACTTTTTTTCTGTTGTTTCATCAGAACTAGTTCTGGGGGTTCTGCAGGTTTTCAGTGTTTCTAATGTGTTGTGATCCTGGGAGAGGTATGGGCACTGCTGTCCTAGTCTATGCTCTTGTTTCTACCCAGGAAGTAACTTTGCTCCCCATGCAGCCACAAGCATCACCACTCTTCCTGGCCCTGAAACGACTACCAGATTCCCTGCTTTCTGGTAGCTTCAAGTAAAAGTGCTCCTTTCTGCCTTCAAATTGTGACCAGGGCCACTAATACCTTGTGTCTGGTCACAAGCACTCCTCTCCATTCTAGAACTATAACTTGGAACTGTTTTATTTTCAATGCTGTTGCTAAACTGTGTCAGGTCAGCTGAGGGTACTCTGTAATCTCCTGATCAGTTGTCTGAACCCCTTACCATCTCCGAGTTGAGAGCTCTCAAAGCTGCTGTTATTGCTGCTGTTGCTGCTGCTGCTGTTTTAGCAGCTGCCTCCACTCTGCCATCTGAGCTTTCTACGTCAAATGCTTTGTGAAAATTTCAGTAAATATTCTCTCTCTCTCTCTCTCTCTCTCTCTCTCTCTCTCTCTCTCTCTC
>NW_025379784.1:0-5886 GCF_016433145.1 Gracilinanus agilis | reverse complement strand
CTCTCTCTCTCTCTCTCTCTCTCTCTCTCTCTCCCTCCCTCCCTTAAAAAGGAGGAGATGAAAGATGCCATCAGCACTGAAAACTGTCCTGTCATAGGATGCTCTGATGGGGTGACTTCTATCTTGAGAATCTATAACATTTTCAGTGAAGGAAATTTGAATCTAAGCAGGATTATATGAAGGAATTAGAGATGATTAATCTGGAAGAAGAGAAGACTTGGAAGAAGAAACAATTTCTATCTTTGAATATGGGAAGGCCATCATGCAGAAGGGGAATTAGACTTTTTCTGATTGACTCCAGCTGACAGAACCAGAAACAAGGGGTGAAAGTTGCATCAATGTAGGTTTTGATCTGATGTTAGGAAAATCTTCCAAACCAATGACAAATGAAAGTGAGATGAGATTCCTAAGAAGGATAATGATAATCGGTTTCTATAACAACAATAAACAATAGTAGCAAAAAGATGAGAACAAGATGTCAATAATATAAGCATTACTATGGGCTAAACTGCTATCTACAATTACTTCTACTTTATGTGGATCCACAAAAAAACCCAAAACCCTTTAGAGCAGCCTTTTTAATAGCTGTCATCATCTCACATATTCCTAATCTCCAAACTGTGCATAACTAAAAGCTTTCAAAATATAGAGACCTAGTAGAAAACATCAAAATAATGTAGGAACAGAAGGTACATATCAACTCCATCATCCTTTTGCTATTAGAAATATAATAGGGATGTTTTTTTAGTAAGCCTATAGAGCTGTGATGGTGAACCTATGGCACATGTAGAGAGGGAACCCAGAGCCCTCTCTGTGGGCACACACACCATCACCCTAGCACAGAGTTCTCCAGAGTTTGTTACTAGATAGCCAGAAGGATGCGAGGTTGGGCTGCTCCCCTCCCCATCTCTATGGGTATCTGAGGACATTTCTCACATCACCTACCCCTCTAACAGGTTCACCATCACTGCTGTAGAGTCTGAGTTTCCATCCTATAAGTTGATTCAATTACAAAAAAGAAGTTATTTTAATCACAATAGTCCATGGGTCATTAAGTAAAATATAATATCAGGATAGTGGTTTGTTCCAGAGTTTTTTTTTTTAAAAACCTTACTATATAACAATACTATATATTGATTCCAAGGCAGAAGAGCAGTAAAGGCTAGGCAATGGGGGTTCAGTGACTTGCCCAGGGTCACACAGCTAAGCAGTGTCTGAGGCCATATTTGAACCCAGGACCACTTGGCTCTAAGATAGCTCTCAATCCACTGAGTCACCTAGATGCTCCCTCCAGAGCTATTTCTATCTGAACTCCACTAAACAAGATGAGAATGGTGTTCTTTCTATAATAGTAGTATTAATAAAAACCCAATTCATATATATATGAATTAATTTCTATATATTAATCTATACATATTAATACAGATATTAAAGTTGTTTTTACTATCCACACGTCACTATCCCTCCTATAACATATGCATATATTAATACCTATGTATGTATATACATATATATGTATATATACACATGCACATACATATATATAGATACATATACATATATGCATTTCTCTCTTCTCTTTTCTCTCTTCTCTCTGACTCTTTCTCTTTGTATAAAAGGGGAGAAAAGCAGATGAAAAAGCTCTGGAAAATGTAAAGTGATATATATGTGTGTGTATGTATAAATGTGTGTGTATATAAATGTATGTGTGTATATACATATATATATACATGTATATATATATGTATGTGTATAGCTATGGGTATGGGACCTCAGTAAGTCACCTAAACTCTTCATTCTATAGACAGTTAAAAAAAATTTAAGTTATATAGAAGATGCTGCCCTGAATTAGTAGAGGAAGTCCCCTATAGAAGTGAAATAATTCTTAATTTATATATGTGTATATATATATATATTACTTTAATTTATTTTTATATGTGTATGTGTTTGTGCATGTGTGTGTGTGTATATATATACACACACACACACATACACACACATATATATATATACCTCACTTCAAATTTTCCAAAGTACTTTTCTTTCAACAACACTATGAGGTAGGTAGCACAAATATAGCCTTTTTACAAATGAGAGATAACATCTGAGACGCTGAGTAATTTGTTAATGGTCATATGTGTAGCTATATGGTGCTATAAAAATGTCTGAGGCAGGAATTTAAAATTAGGTCTCTCAAATCTGGGCCCAATACTTCCCCCCCCCCCCAAGACCCTGATTTTCTGTCCTAGTAACAACTCTAAGGCAGAAGGACAAGGACTAGACAAATGGGGTTAAGTGACTTGCCTAAGGTCATACATCTAGGAAGCGTCTGAGGCCATATTTGAACCTAGGTCCTCCCAACTCCAGGCCTGGCACTCTTATCCATTGAGCCACTTACTGTCCTCCCAACATGATTCACCACTCTAAGTCTTTAAGCAAAAACTGAATAACCAAATGAATTATCATGGATCTCTTATAGGAAATTACTAGTTGTAACTAGGGTGGGGCAATCTATGCTCCCCTCTAAACACTGACTTTTAAAGCAATAAATATTTGAAATAATGATTTTAGAAGATTGTACAATTTGGAATCTGTATGGCATGAACTTGAGGCCCTTTTCCCTTTTATCCCCTACTGGATGGTCTTGAGCTTATTTAACTTCCTTGAGCCTAATTTCCTTATTTGTAAAATGAAAGCATTAGACCTGATGACTATGTGAGCTTTTTCTAAGCTCTACTATTCAATGATAAGGTTTCTTCCTGAAGTGATACCATTTGCTTCCATCTAGAGAGATCCTGTGTCTGGAAAGAGGAAAACATCCTACTCTAACTCAATTCCTTCATTTTATAACAGAGGTATCTAAGGTTCAGAGTGGTTGAATGTCTCATCAAAGGTCCCATAAGTCAATAAGTAGGCACAGCTGTATCTGGATGTGAATCTTGGACCCCTGACTCTAAAACTAATGTTTTTACTACCTCATCATCTTACCTCCTGACATACTTCTGCATGTCTACCAGGTTCCAAATTTAGACTGAGGAGAACCTTCTCTTGAACATGTCTTGCTAGCTAAAGGGAACGTGGATCCATGTCAGTGCTAGTTTGAGGTATTGAGGTTGACTTGGTCCTCACTGGCCATGTAGCCCAACTTCCACCAGAGCAGAAATCTCTTCTTCAATATCTCAGACGAATGGTTATCCATTTTGTACTTGAAGACCTCTTTTGAAGGGGAACCCCTAGAATTCCCAATTTGCTTTTGGAATTGGCTGGAATTTGAGGGAAGAGCGGTTATAATTTTTCCTCATATTGAGTAGAAATCTGATTCTATAAAACTTCCATCCATTATGACTAGTTCTATCTTCTAGGGTCTAGCAAAATTTGTCTGATCTCTTATTGACAGAAGAGAACTTTAAATATTTGGAAACAGACATCATGTCCCAGTTTAAAAACTTCCAGTTTCTTTAAGTCAAGGTGCTTTCTGACAACTGAGAACAAATAAAATTTTAGAACCTTTGGCAGAACCCTTAGAGATCCTCCAGTTCATACTCCTTTGCATCATTTTACAAAAGAAGAATGAAAGACATAGAGGAAGGAGAGGGGAATAACTTGTCTAGAGTCACAAAGGGAGTTAGGATCAGGGCCTAGGTTTCCCAGCCTAGAGTTCTATTTTTTTTTCTTTATTGCACATTCTCTCTGGGCATGTTCATATAGGGCAGGGGGCAGGCACTTAGGCAGGGTGGCTGGCATGAAATTGGCAGGGATTCTGGCCCCAACTGAGCAAATACTAGTGCATGTGATGGGTGCTGGGCTTCAAAGTGGGACAGGCCATTCCCTTCCCAGGTATGGATCACGTCACTCAAGAGCTGTCCTGTGATCCTGGGTGAGGTGGGGGAAAGTGCTCTCAGAGTCCATTGGCTGGGTTGTGTAACCTTGGATTTAGAACAGGGACAAGAGAATTCTTGGAAATTTGAGAATGGTGTTCTTTCCAGCTGATGTCTTTGTCCCTGGGGTCCTCTCTGCTCTGAGCCATGCCCTGGTCCTAGGGACACTCTGCAAACTACTAGACAAAAGGAAATTCCTCCTGGGGAAGTATTGTCTCTGGTGCCAGCCTGCTGGGAGTGTTAGCAGTGGCTCTGGAAAGGTTTGGGTTGGGGAGATAAACTTTGAGTTTTGAGAATAGCAAAAAAAAAAAAAAAATGTAATCATGAAACAGAGATAGAGGCAGAGATAAGCGCAGCCACAGGGGATAAGCCCAAGGAGTGGCAATATGGGTGTCCTTGGAGGATGGCATGGAGTAGTGAGGGAGTTAGACAATGTCTGGGGAACCGTGTAGGCTGGAAAAACATAGAGAAAAGACCATAATGGAATTTTCTGGGCTCTTTGTAGCTTGCACAGAAAATCTGAGATTGTTAGAGATGAAAGAAAGCTTAGTAATCATTGAATTCTCATTTTAATTCAGTTCTTCAATTGATATGCTGTCACATTTTTGTTCTCTCCAAAGGTAGAATGTAAATCCTCCATGTCTCCTTATGCTGTACAATTCTTGTCCATTTCTTTCTGGAAGGGCTACACAGAGTGTCCATCCAGTGCCTAGCACCCTGGAGAACTTCTTTAGTCCTTTTAATTTTTCAAAGGTAGTAGAAAAATACTTTACTTTTTAAGATTTATTATGTACCTACTGTTTGCAAGGCATTGTGCTAGGAGTGGGGGACACAAAGACAAAAGCAATAACAGTCCTAGGCCTCAAGGATCTTACATTTTGTCAGAGGATGCCATTGAAATATTTCTGTTATCTTTTGTTCTCACTATGAGACCAGATTTCTTCTATCTCCGGTCACATGCATCCTTTATAAGAACATAGATTTAGAGTCAGAAAGACAATGGGGACTATCAAGTGCAGACCTCTAACTTTACAGTTGAGGAAAATGAGATACAAAGAGATTAAGTGGCTTTCCCAGGGTCACACTGATAGTGTCTGAGGACAGATTTAAACCCTGGTGTCTTGACCTTGACATTAAATTCAGATCTCTAGCCATTCTATGTTTTCTCCTTAGAGAGATCTCATTTTACTTAAGACAAACAACTCTGTGCCATAGGTGGGACCAGACCCCATACTCTGATGAGATTCCAGCCCTGTGTTCTTTCCACTGATACCACCTTGTTCTTTCATTCTTTCAATTCTGAATAGGGCTCTTGGCTTGAATTGGTTGGATGTCAATCAATCAGTCCCTGACATTCCTGGGCATAATCTCTCATGACATGAGTTTCTACTAATTTACTGGCCCAATTTCTAGGCACAGCCATGACTCCTGGAGGGGAGACAAAGCAAATCCCCTTACCTCACTATAACCCCTTACAAGGAAGATTCCTGATATTGCCCAACTACCAGGGACCAACACGAAACTGTCCCTTCTAAGCAGCACCATATTGACTTTCTACCAAATCTTGATCTGAGCCCACTTTCCTGGAAGGAAGGAGGAACATGTGTACCTTGATTGGAGAAGAGAAGCATGCAATTTATAGCCCCGTGGCAGGCAATGAGAGAAGTTTTCTTTTCTTTTTTTTCCCCCTCCCTTCCTTTCATACGTGACATTTGAACTCTTCTCTGTGTTTACAGTCTAGCTCTTCCCTCCAAGTGTGAATTTCTCATATAAGGGAAGGCAGATTTAAAATTAATTGATATCTGTTGTTTTATCTCACCTTTATTTCCAAAAATACTACTTTCCCATTCTAACTTAGAGAGCATTTTTAATAATAAGAAGAGGAAAGAAAGAAAGAAAGAAAGAAAGGAAGGAAGGAAGGAAGGAAGAAAGAAAGAAAGAAAGAAAGAAAGAAAGAAAGAAAGGAAGGAAGGAAGGAAGGAAGGAAGGAAGGAAGGAAGGAAGGAAG
>NW_025379783.1:0-8776 GCF_016433145.1 Gracilinanus agilis | reverse complement strand
AAACTGGAGAAGTTCCAGGCGAACTGGAGAGACCTCCGGGAACTGATGCAGAGCGAAAGGAGCAGAGCCAGAAGAACATTGTACACAGAGACTGATATACTGTGGTAAAATTGAATGTAATGGACCTCTGTACCAGCAGCAATACAATGACCCAGGACAATTCTGAGGGATTTATGGTAAAGAAAACTACCCACATTCAGAGGAAGGACTCCAGGAGAGGAAACATATAAGAAAAACAACTGCTTGAATGCATGGGTCGGGGTGGACATGATTGGGGATGTGGACTCGAAATTACCACACCAATGCAACCACCAACAATTTGGAAATAGGTCTTGATCAAGGACACATGACAAAACCAGTGGAAATGTGCGTCGGCCATGGGTGGGGGGAGCGCGGGGGGTAAAGGGGAAAGTAGGAGCATGAATCATGTAACCATGTTAAAAATGATTATTAATAAATGTTTAAAAAAAATAAAGCTCTTATATCCAAGATTCATCAAGAACTGATTCCAAATTATAAGACTGAGCCATTCCCCTATTAGGAATAGTCAAAGCATATGTTCCCATGTCACAAATAATTAAAGAATGCAAATTAAAACTACTTTGAGATCTCTCACACCCATCAGATTAGCAAAGTAATTTTTTTAAAAAGAAAAACTGCAATTGTTGGAGGAACTACAGAGAAATATGCACACTGATACCCTACTGATAAACTGATATAGCCATTCTGGAACACTATATAGAAGTATGTCCCCAGAGTTTCTAAAATATAAATATCCTTTAATAGACTACTAGACCTAGGACCCAAAAAGATGAAAATATTTATAGCTGCTCTTTTTTTAGTAGCAAAAAAAAAAAACCCTGGAAACTAAGGAAGTGTCTCTCTCCTAGAGATTTTCTAAATGAATTATAATAGATAAATGAAATATAGTCATGTAATATATAACATGACTAAAATATTATCTAGCCATATTATTTAACCAAATTATTTCAGAAAAAAAGTGAGACTTGTATGAATTGGCATAAAGTAAAAATGAACAGTATCAAAAAAACCAATTCAGACAATAATAATATTATAAAGAAAAATAACTTTGAAAGACTTTGAGAACTCTAATCAACACAATGACCAGCCACAATTCCAAAGGGTTCATAATGAAGCATACCTCCAATTTCCTGGCAGAGAAGTAAAAGACTGCAAATCTAGAATGAAATGAATTTTTGTATATAGTTAATATAAGAATTTGCTTTGCTTAGCTATGAATATTTGTTATGAGTTTTCTTTTTTGTTGTTGTCAATGGGGTGGAGGGATAGAATGCTAGTTAATTTTAATTATTTTTATTTTAAAATATATAATACTTCTTGAAATATGTAGCAAAAAAATTTGAGGGCCATTTCTTAATACCAAATAATTATAACAATTCACATTATATAGTACTTTATGGTTTTCACAGTGCTTTCCTAAGAAAGTAATAAAAAACAACAATAATAGCTCACATTTATGTAGCTCTTTAAAGTTTGCAATAGGGGGCAAATGGGTGGCTCAGTGGATTGAGAGCCAGGTCTAGAGGTGGGAGGTTCTAGGTTCAAACCTGGCCTCAGACTTCCCAGCTATATGACCCTGGGCAAGTCACTTGACCCCCATTGCCTAGCCCTTACTACTCTTCTGCCTTGGGACCAATACTTGATTCCAAGATGGAAGGTAAGGGCTTAAAACAATCAATCAATAAATAAAAATAAATAAAATAAAAGTTTGCAATGCATCTTATATGTTCTCTCAACTGATCTTCTATAAAGGTTAAATGGTAGGAGTTTGACAAAAGTGAGAAGAGCAGCTGAATGAAACATTTAGTTTAATTTGAGAAGTACAGATAGAAAATAGAAAAGGAGGAAAGAGAAATAATTATTCTAATACCCTATGACCTAAATTCCTAATACTATCTAAAATTTCTAAAACCCTACTTCTAACTATCTTCTGAGGACATGTTCTTCTTGCCTGGCAAGACCAGGCCTATCTAACCTACACTATCTAAAATTGATTCACTAACTACCTATCTTCCTAAATAATCAGATATTCACCACTCACAAAATCCTTCAATCAGTTTCTATACCCCAGCTGTCAGTAGCCAACTGTCAGAAGCCCCTTGCCTCAGAGACAGACCTCCTGCTATCTCAAGATCCAGAGGCAAAAGAGCCCCAACAGCCAGTATTCCTTCCTTATCTTCTCCCCTCTTCTCCCTAGTAACAGAATCTTCAGCTCTGGCTCACAGACCCCTGTCAGTTCTGCTCTACTTAAAAATCCTGCTCTCTTGCCTCTTAAGGAGATAGAGGGAAAGATCAAGACAATCCCTTTAACACTTCACAACAACCCTGTGAGGTAAATGCTATTATCATCTCCATTTTGTAGATGAGGAAATTGAGGAGAAAGAGATTAAGTATCTTCCCCAAGTTCATATGACTAGTTAAGTATATGGAGCAGAATCTTAACTTGTCTTCCTGATTCCAAGCCCAATGCTCTAAAGTAAAGAGATTTACCCATAGCCACACTGAAAGATTGCTGAAAATATACTTCTTCCCAGTTCAGTACTCTATTCATTTTCCTCGATTGCCTTTAGTTTCCTAAATTCAAAAGCTCTCTTTTTCAATTTTCTCTAGCACTCGGCTTCCTAAAAGAAGGCCAGAAGGGAGAAAGTAGCATTAGGCATGCCAACATCAGAGTTCTGGTAAAATGAAAATACAGCCTGAGCCTTTGGGCTTCTAAAGCTCAGAGACATCAAACAATCAACAAACACTGAATAAATGCCTACCATGTGCCAGGGGATGTTACAAAAGGAGGCAAAAACAAAAGAGTCCCTGTCCTCAAAGTATTTACAATCTGAGGGAGATAACTAGCAAAAATATATGCTGTTGTCGAGTCCTTTCAGTCCTGTCCAATTTGTGACCCCATTTGGGGTTTTCTTGGCAAAGAGACTAGTTTGTCATTTCCTTCTCTACCTCATTTTACAGATGGGAAAACTGAGGTAAAGAGGGTTAAGTGACCCAGGATCACCTAGCTAGGAAAAGTCTGGGGTTGGATTTGAATTCATGAAGCTGAGTTTTCCTGATTCCAAGCCCAGTGCTCTGTCCACTAAGCCATTTAGTTGCCCCAAATACATACACACAAGCTACCAAAAAAAGATAAGTAGGAAATAACACCAAGAGGGCACTAGAATTAAAGAGGTGTTGGGGAAGGCTTCTAGGAAAAGATAGGATTTTCGTTGGGGGCTTAACACCAGGAATGATTTGTACCACCAGAGAATAAAGTCATAAACATCTGAATTGGATTCAGATCATCACATTAAAACCATTAAGCTTTAAAAAAAATTTCATCAGTTTGATAAATTTTTGTTCCTACATTTGACTAGGAGTAAGGAGACTACAGTTCAAATCCTAAGTCACTACTGTCTAAGTCTATGTAGCAGTCATGTCAACCTAATTTTGCCTCAGTTTATGCATCTGTATGATGGGGGGTAAAAATCTGCTTTGCTGCATCATAGGGATTTCAAGAAGATAAGTAAATAAAAAATATTCTTGGAGCTCACCGGAAGGAAAGTTCAATTCAAATTTAAAAAGTGATCATTGTAATTAAATATATTAGTTTAGTATAACCTAAAAAAAAGAAAAATGGACACTTTTCAATAAGTTCAGATTCCTGAGAATAAAAGGAGACTCAATAGTTATACGGCCATCTCAGTTCTGTTACATACTAGTTATGGGACCTTAGGCAAATCACTGCCTTAGAGGCTTCAATTTCCTTTTCCATAAAATGAACTTGATTAAGATTCCTTTCATTAATCAATCTGGAATTATTTGTGGGAAGAGAATAAAACGTTCATACCCTGTGACTCAGGAAGGAGAAGAAGAAAGCATTTATTAATCACCTACTGTACTCCAACCACTGTGCCAAGCATTTTACAAATCTTATCTCACTTGATCTTCACAATAATTTTTGGACATATGTGCTATCATCCCCATTTTACAGTTGAGGAAACTCGAGCAGGTATCAATTCAGTAGCTTCCCCAGTCACACACTAGTAAGAGTTTAAGGTTCCATAAGTGAATTTTACCAAACATTTGAAGATCAACTAATTCCAATATTAAATAATTAATTGAAATGATAGGTAAAGGAGTTTTATCAAACTTCTTTTGCAAAACAAATATGGTGCTGATACCTAAATTAGGAAGAGCAAAATCAAAGAAATGCCAAGTATAGGCCAATTTCACTAATGAATAAGGGTGCAAAAATCCTAAATAAAATACTAGCTAGGAGACTACAACAATACATCTCAAATATTTTACATTTTGACCAAAAAGGATTTTATACCAAGAAGGTAGGGATGGTTTAATATAAGGAAAATTATCAACATAATTGATCATACTAATAGCAAAAGTAATTTTAAAAAATCATATGATTTTATCAACAGATTTAGAAAAAGCCTTTGACAAAGACAACATATTCCTATTTTTAAAAAACACACACTGTAAAGCATAGGTATAAATGGAGTTTTTCTTAAAATTAAATGAAGTATCTACCTAAAACCGTGAGCAGGTATTAATTTATACAAGAATAAACTAGAAGCCTTCCCAACAAGATCAGGAATAAAACAAAGAAGCCCATTATCACTAATGTTATTTAACATAGTATGAGAAATACTAGCAATAGCAATTAAGAAAAAGAAATTGAAGTAATTGGAATGGGCAAAGAGGTAATAAAACTATTTCTTTTTGTAGAAGATGTAACGGTATTTGTGGAAAATCCTAGAGATTCAACTAAAAAGTTGGCTGAAACTATCAGTAATTTTAAGTAAAATAGCAAGACATAAAATAAACCCACATAAATCATCAGTATCTTTATACGCTACTAACGAAGTCCTACAAGAAGACCTAGAAAGGGATATTCCATTTAAAACAGCCATAGAAAGAATAAAATATCTGGGAATATAACTGCCAAAATAAAACCAGGAACTACATGAACATAATTATAAAACACTTCCTACACAAATAAAGTCAGATTTAAATAACTATTGTTCAAAGACAGGCAGAGTCAATAGAGTTTAAATAGCAATTCTACCCAATCTATTTATTCTGTGCTGTCCCAGGCAAAACACCAAAAAATTATTTTATTGAGGTAGAAAAATAACAAAATTCATTTGAAAGAACAAAAGATCAAGAATAGTAAAAGAATTAATAAAAAAAACATAGCAGTACCAGATTTTAAACTGTATTAGTCAGCAGTAATTATCAAAACTATCCAGCACTGGCTAAGAAATAGAAAGGTGGATCAGTAAAACAACAGACATACAACAACAAAAAATGCAAAAAATTAGAGTAACCCTGTATTTGACAAAAATATGGATCCAGGTTATAAGAAATCACTATTTGGTAAAAAATTGCTGGGACAAATGGAAAGCAATCTGGCAGAAACTAGGTATAGACCAATATCTGTGAAGATGGGATTAACTCTTCCCTGCCCGTTTTTAGATTTAATCACCAGAAGCATTTACACTCCATTTATCCTTAAGTAGGGGAAGTCTGTGACCCATGTGTTCGATAGTGGGTGACGAATCAGAATCTGACTGCCCCCTGTGCAGTCCTAAGCAAAACTTTAGCTGTATTTTGGTCCACATAAAGTGGGAGGAAGGCACAGGAAGTGACAAAAGGAATGGCCTTTAAAAGTGGCAAGAACTTCCTGTGTGGAGGTCTTTCGCCTTCAACTTGACCCTGGAGGAGCTCCAGCTGAGAACCTTGGACTGCTTTTCCCTTAGAACTACCACGTAGGTGAGTGAAAAAAGCTGACTCCTTTCCCTGGCTTCTTCTGGAGGTACTAGGTTCCAGAGAGATCCTTTGTCTTGGAGGAGGCCTTGTGGCTAAAACCCTTGTGGCTAAAACCCTTGTTTAATTTACCCTGGGCCCCCTTTGCTAGGGCCTCTTAAGCCCTCCCTAGTTCAGACTACCAGAGTAAATATCTACTCTCTCTGATTTTCTTACTTTCACTCTTTCTCCTTTTGTAAATAAACTACCATAAAAAGTCATTTTGAATTGAGTCATAATTCCTGGCAACCACACTCTTATAAATTTAGTCCAACCTTTTTATTTTTACCCCTTACATTTCTGGCCTTTACATATCTAATACCATTTACTGAGGTAAGATCAAAACGGATATGTGATCTAAATATAAAAGGAGCTATCATAAGCACATCAAAACAACAGGGAAAATATTACCTATCAGATTTATGGAATGGAGAGGAATTTACAAGTAAACTAGAGATAGAGAGCACTATGATATGTAAAATGATAATTTGAGCACATTAAATATAAGATTTTGTCCAAATAAAATAAATGTCAAGATTTAGAAGGAAAGCAGAAAATTGGGGGGACATTTCATAGACAGTCTCAGATATTAGTCTTATATTAAAAATATAGAAAAAAAAATATAGAGATAATTTTGTAAAATTTATGGAAAGAACTATCCCCAATTGATAAATGGGCAAAAGATGAGGCAGATATTGGATAAATAAATCAAAGCCAAATTTAGACACATGAAAAAATGCTCTAAATCATTACTGATTGGGGAAATGCAAACCCAAACAATTCTGAGGTATCACCTCATATTCATCAGATTGGCTAAAATGACAAAAAGGTAAAATGACAAATGTTAGAGGGTATGTAGAAAAGAAGAGACACTAATACACTATTGGTGTTACTGTAAACTGATCCAACCATTTAGAAAGCAACTTGGAAATAATGCCCAGAGAATTAAAAAGTTGAGCATATCCTTAGACTCATTGCTGGGTCTATCTCCTAAGGAGATCAAGGAAAAAGGAAAAGAGTCTAGATTGTTCCAAAATATTTATAAGTTCTATTTGTGATGGCAAAGAACTAGAAATCAAGAGGATGGCCATCAACTGGAGAATGGGTAAACAAATTATACATGATTATGATAGAATACTACTGCATTGTAAATGATGAGTAGATTAATTTTTTAAAACTTGGAAAGATAATAAGATAATGAAGAGTGAAACAAGTAGTACCCAGAGAACATTATATGCAACTACAGATTTAATATTTGAAGAATAACTTGTGAAAGTTCACTTCCAGAGAATGAACTGAGAAATGGAAACATGAAAGACATAATCTATATATTTTGTTGGATGTAATGTTACCTTCTAGAGGGGCCAGGAGAAAAAGGTTGAATTAAAAAAAAAATAAATTTTTTAAAAATTTATTGAAAAAAAAATTTAAGGTGAATATGAACTCAGGTCTTCCTGAGACTCCAGGTCCAGGGCTCTATCTACTGTACCACCCAATGCCTAGACCCAGAAGGGCTTATACCCAACAAGGAAGTCAGCAACAACAACAACTAACTTAAAAGCCTCACAAACACCAAAACATTGAGAACAGCACTTTTCACAGTAGCAAAAAACCAGAAACAACATAAATGTCCATCAACAGGAGAATGGCTAAATAAATTGTGGTATGTGTAATAGAATACTACTATTCTGTAAAAAACAATATGATGACTATAGAGAAGGACGGAAAGAAACATATGAAATGATGCAAAGTAAAGTAAGTAGAAGCAGGAAAAAAATATAATCTATAACTATCACAATATAAAAGGAAACACCAACCAACAAAAGAGTCAAGACCAAAATGCTGAAAAATTTAGAATGAAGGAATAAGTTGGCCCTTTTAAAAAAGAGATCCTGTGTTTCTTTAAAGAAATCAAGGACATATTCATAGCTGCGCTTTTTGTGGTGGCAACAAATTGGAAAAGGAGGGTATGTCCTTCAATTGGGGAATGGCTGAACAAACTGTGGTATATGCGGGTGATGGAATACTATTGTGCTAAAAGGAATAACAAACTGGAGAAGTTCCAGGCGAACTGGAGAGACCTCCGGGAACTGATGCAGAGCGAAAGGAGCAGAGCCAGAAGAACATTGTACACAGAGACTGATATACTGTGGTAAAATTGAATGTAATGGACCTCTGTACCAGCAGCAATACAATGACCCAGGACAATTCTGAGGGATTTATGGTAAAGAAAACTACCCACATTCAGAGGAAGGACTCCAGGAGAGGAAACATATAAGAAAAACAACTGCTTGAATGCATGGGTCGGGGTGGACATGATTGGGGATGTGGACTCGAAATTACCACACCAATGCAACCACCAACAATTTGGAAATAGGTCTTGATCAAGGACACATGACAAAACCAGTGGAAATGTGCGTCGGCCATGGGTGGGGGGAGCGCGGGGGGTAAAGGGGAAAGTAGGAGCATGAATCATGTAACCATGTTAAAAATGATTATTAATAAATGTTTAAAAAAAATAAAGCTCTTATATCCAAGATTCATCAAGAACTGATTCCAAATTATAAGACTGAGCCATTCCCCTATTAGGAATAGTCAAAGCATATGTTCCCATGTCACAAATAATTAAAGAATGCAAATTAAAACTACTTTGAGATCTCTCACACCCATCAGATTAGCAAAGTAATTTTTTTAAAAAGAAAAACTGCAATTGTTGGAGGAACTACAGAGAAATATGCACACTGATACCCTACTGATAAACTGATATAGCCATTCTGGAACACTATATAGAAGTATGTCCCCAGAGTTTCTAAAATATAAATATCCTTTAATAGACTACTAGACCTAGGACCCAAAAAGATGAAAATATTTATAGCTGCTCTTTTTTTAGTAGCAAAAAAAAAAAACCCTGGAAACTAAGGAAGTGTCT
>NW_025379782.1:0-4228 GCF_016433145.1 Gracilinanus agilis | reverse complement strand
TGTGGCAAAATTGGGACATTAATGCATTGCTGGTGGAGCTGTGAACTGATCCAGCCATTCTGGCTGGCAATTTGGAATCATGCTCAAAGGGCTATAAAAGAATGCCTGCCCTTTGATCCAGCCATACCCTTGTTGTGTTTGTACCCCAAAGAGATCATAGATAAACAGACATGTATGAAAATATTTATAGCTGTGCTTTTTGTGGTGGCAACAAATTGGAAAAGGAGGGTATGTCCTTCAATTGGGGAATGGCTGAACAAACTGTGGTATATGCGGGTGATGGAATACTATTGTGCTAAAAGGAATAATAAACTAGAGGAGTTCCAGGCGAACTGGAGAGACCTCCGGGAACAGATGCAGAGTGAAAGGATCAGAGCCAGAGGAACATTGTACACAGAGACTGATATACTGTGGTAAAATTGAATGTAATGGACCTCTATACCAGCAGCAATACAATGACCCAGGACAATTCTGATGGATTTATGGTAAAGAAAGCTACCCACATTCAGAGGAAGGACTGCAGGAGAGGAAACATATAAGAAAAACAACTGCTTGAACACATGGGTCGGGGTGGACATGATTGAGGGTGTGGACTCGAAACTACCACACCAATGCAACTACCAAGAATTTGGAAATTGGTCTTGATCAAGGACACATGACAAAACTAGTGGAAATGTGCATTGGCCATGGGTGGGGGGGTGTGCGGGGGGAGAAGGGGAAAGGAGGAGCATGAATTATGTAACCATGTTAAAAATGAATATTAATAAATGTTTGAAAAAAAAATAGTTAGCATGCCTGGTGCCCCACCATTACAGTATGAGATGTTGATCTAGACCCAATCTCTCCCATAGTATTTTCTAATTTTCCCAGCAGTTTTTGTCAAATAATAAATTTGCTGGGCTCTTTGGGTTTATCAAAGATTGTCTTGCTGAGGTCTCTTTCCCCAAGTCTATTTCCCTGATCCTCCCTTCTGTCTCTTAGCCAGTGCCATATTGTTTTGATGACCACTGCTTTATAGTACTGTTTAAGATCTGGTACTGCTAGGTGTAAGGGGTAAAAGGGGGTTTTGATTGGATGAATATGAAAAGGTTTGGTTGCCAGGGAATTGAATAATTATCAGTCCCCAATTAAAGAAGAATCTCAAGTCAAAATGACTTTTATAGAAGTTTATTTACAAATGTGGAGAGAAAGAGGAAATAAGGAAATAAGGAAATGGGAGAGAGGATAAGATAAGATAAGTAATCTAACACACTAGGTAATTTGCTCCTATCCCCTAGTTTAACTCAGGCAGATATAATTAACCCTCAGCCGAAGGAAGTTCAGCCTTAAGCCCAAGACCAGAAAGTCAGAGGGCCAGAGGCCTGGAGGGCCCCAGAGGCAAATCAAGAAAAAGCTTCAGTCCCAGAGTTTCTATTGAAAGGGAAGTTCCTTAAGCAAAGTTCAGGGAGATTCAATCTAACTACATGGAATTCTAAGGGAAAGATTTAAGAACAGTCTCACCAAGGTCTCAGGGACCCAGCCAGAGCTCCTTCACGTCCAACCAATGAAAAAGAAGAGGTCTTTCAGATCCAAGACAAGAATAAGAAGTACCCAGCTGAACTAACTTAACTGTCTTTTAAAGGGGCTTCTTTTGTGTCACCTCCTGTGCCTTCCTCTTAGTTTAAGAGTCCAATCACAAAAGATGCTTTTCTTAGGACTGTCCAGGAGGCAGTTAGTAAATTATGATTCGTCATTCACTCTAGCAAACTTGGGTCACAGACCTCCCAACGAGTGAGATAAGTGAAGGTGTGTATACTTTTGATGATTAGATTTGAGAATGAGCAAGATAGTTTTAATCTCATTATAACATAGGATACCTTCCTTCACATTTTTTTTCATCAATTTCCTTGATATTCTTGGTCTTTTGTTCTTACAGATGAACTTTGTTATAGATTTTTTCCTAATTTTCACTAAATAAGTAAATTAATTTGGGCAGCATGGTCATTTTTATGATGTTAGCTCATCTTACTCATGAGCAATCAATGTTTATTCAATTGTTTAGATCTAGTTTTAGTTGTGTGGAAAGTGTTCCATAGTTGTGTTCATATAATTCCTGTGTTTGTCTTGGCAGATAGATTCCTAAGTATTTTATATTGTCTAGAGCAATTTTAAATGGAATTTCTCTTTCTAACTCTTCCTGCTGTGGTGTGTTGGAAATATAAAAAAATTCTAATGATTTCTGTGCATTTATTCTGTATCTTGGAACTTTTCTAAAGTTGTTGATTATTTCCACTAAATTTTTGGTTGATTCTCTAGGATTTTTTAAGTAGAACATCATATCTTTTGCAAATAGTGATAGTTTGGTCCCCTCATTACCTATTTTAATACCTTCAATTTCTTTTTTTTCTCAAATTACTAATGCTAATGTTTCCAGTACAATGTTAAATAATAGGGATGACAATGGATATTCTTGTTTCACTCCTGATCTTATTGGGAATGCTTGTAATTTATCCCCATTGCAGATGATGCTTTGATGATTTTAGATATATGCCATTTATTATTTTAAGGGAAAGCCCTTCCATTCCTAAACTTTCTAGTGTTTTCAGTAGGAATTGGTGTTGTATTTTGTCTAAGGCTTTTTTAGCATCTATTGAGATAATCTGTGGTTTTTGTTGGTTGGCTTGTTGATATGGTCAATTATGTGAATGGTTTTCCTAATGTTGAACCATCTTTGCATTTCTGGTATAAATCCCACCTGATCATGGTGGATGATCCTCTTGATCACTTGCTGGAGTCTCTTTGCTAGTATTCTATTTAAGATTTTTGCATCTATGTTCATTAGGGAAATTGGTCTGTAGTTTTCTTTCTCTGTTTTTGATGTACCTGGCTTTGGAATCAGTACCATATTTGTGTCATAAAAGGAATTTGGTAGGACTCTTTCTTTGCTTATTATATCAAATAATTTGTATAGTATTGGGATTAGTTGCTCTTTGAATGTTTGATTGAATTCACTTGTGAATCCATCAGGCCCTGGCGATTTTTTCTTAGGGAGTTCTTTGATAGCTTGTTCAATTTCTCTTACTGATATGGGATTACTTAGGTATTCTATTTCTTCTGCTGTTAATCTAGGCAGTTTGTATTTTTGTAAATATTCATCCATATCTCCTAGATTGCTATATTTATTGCCATATAATTGGGCAAAATAGTTTTTAATGATTGCCTTAATTTCCTCTTCATTAGACGTGAGGTCTCCCTTTTCATCTTTGATACTGTCAATTTGGTTTTTTTTCTTTCTTTTTTTATTAGATTGACCAGTACTTTGTTTATTTCATCTGTTTTTTCAAAATACCAGCTTCTAGTCTTATTTTTTAAGTAAGTAGTTCTTTTACTGTCGATTTTATTAATTTCTCCTTCAGTTTTTATGATCTCTAATTCAATTTTCATCTGGAGATTTTTAATTTGTTTGTTTTATAGGTTTTTTTATTTACATGCCCAATTCATTGATCTCTGCCCTCCCTAATTTGTTAATATATGCACTCAAGGATTTAAATTCCCCCCTGAGTACAGTACTGCTTTGGCTGCATCCCACAGATTTTGGTAGGATGTCTCATCATTGTCATTCTCTTCAATGAAATTATTAAGTGTTTCTATTATTTGTTCTTTAACTGATTTTTGAGAATCATATTATTTAATTTCCAATCAATATTTGATTCCCCTATCCATATATTCTTACCAATTTTTATTTTTATTGCATTATAATCTGAAAATTTTGCATTAATTATTTCTTATCTTTTACATTTGTTTGCCATCTTTCTATGGCCTAGTGCAGTGATGGGCAAACTACAACCCACAGGCCAGCTGTGGGGCCCCTGAAATGTTCTATCCTGCTCCTCAACATTATTCCTAATCTGACAAATACAATGAGTAGGATACGATACCATGAAACTTCAAAAGAATTGCCTTAGAAACTGACTGACAGATGAGCATTTCCTTTCCTTTGGCCTCCTTTATAAAAAGTTTGCCCATCACTGCCCCAGTGCATGGTCTGTCTTTGAGAATGTAATATGTGTTGTGAAAAGAAGTTGTATTCTTTTTTGTCCCAATTTATTTTTCTCCACATATCTATTAAGTCTAATTTTTCTATGATTTCATTCACCTCTCTTACCTTTTTCTTATTTATTTTTAGTTTGATTTATCTATATCTGATAGAGGAAGGTATACACACATATGTGTGTGTGTGTGTGTGTGT
>NW_025379781.1:0-5000 GCF_016433145.1 Gracilinanus agilis | reverse complement strand
TGCTACGACCTGAGGAAAAACCCTCCAATTGGGTGCAGGTGTGGCTGGTGGCTGCCTGGGTTCTGAGACATGAACGTGACTGAGTGGGGGCAGGCGTGGGGTTACAAATTCCATGAACTTGGCTGAAAGTGAAGTGTGTGGGTTGGGTGGTGGGAAGGAGCCAAACCTACTGGGCTAGTCTGAGTGAGTGAGTGAGTGTGTGTGTGTGTGTGTGTGTGTGTGTGTGTGTGTGTGTACGTGCATGCGTGAGCCTGTGTGAATAAGCGAGGCATGGGAGCCTGTGTCTACAGGTGGCTAGCTTGGCTGCTCGGGGCGCTCAGCTGCAAGGCAGACACAGCTTGTGGGTTTGATCTCCATGTGGGTCTATCGCTTTAATCACTTCCGAGGCCCAGCCAGGCCACTTGCAGATGTGCTCTCGGTCACAGAGGGTTCAGACGGTTTGGGTGTTGGGGGGAGGATCAACAGGAAGACTCTCCTTCCAATGCGGAAACAGTTCCTACCGTTTTTCTGGGAGCAGGGGTCGGGCAGCTGACTGTCCCATGGACCATCTCTGTCCTGGGAGACCTGAGTCCCCCGGTGTGTGTGTGTGTGTGTGTGTGTGTGTGTGTGTGTGTGTGTGTGTTGGGGGGGAATGAGGCAAAAAACAGAGGCCAGTGTGAGTTTATGTTGCCTTGTGGAGATGGGATTTCCCATACCAAATCTTTGGAAATGCCTTATTTGGTGGGTTCCTTGGGCACAATTTGAAAAGGATATTTTTCTGGAGAACTTAGTATATGTTTGAGATACAAAGAGAAAAGGGAAAATGGTGCCTGCCCTCTGGGAGCTTCCATTCTGTTGGGAGGGGCAGGAAGAGGGATAAGTAAATATTAAGTCACTTGGTGAGGGAAGAGAATACTAAGAGGTGCGGGACGGGACTGAGCAAAGCTTCCTACAAGAGATGATAAAGATGGTGGTCCTCAAAAGAAACAAAAGATTCCTTTTTTATAAAACCCTTACTTTCTATCTTAGGAAAACTCTATGACAGAAGGGCAAGGGCCAGGTAATGGGGTTAAGTGACTTGCCCAGGGTCACACAGACAGGCAATATCTGAGGTCAGATTTGAACCCAACTCTGGGAAGCAAAGAATTCTAGGAGTCAAATATTCAAGGGCATATATTCAAAGTGTAGGGATCAACCTACACAAAAGCTCAGAGGTGGGAGATCAGATATTCAATTCAAGAAAGAGAACATTGACAAGTCTAAGGGAGTCCTGTTTAATGAATATAGAAAGGTTAACTGGAGCCAGACTGGGTTGGGCTTTATATGCCAGCCTGAAGGGTTTGTAGTTTATCTCTGAGGTAATAGGGAGCCACTGAAGGTGCTTTAGGAGGTTCTGGGATTGACTCACAGCATTACCTCTTCTAAATAGCCTGTGATTTTAGGACCATGAATGCCTTTCTCTGGTACTGACTTCCTCATAGACCAAATAAAGGAGGTGCTAATAGGTGTCCTTTCCCACTCAGAGAACGTTGAAGTTCATTATAGACTCAAAAAACAGAGGTTTTCAGTGGGCCAACACTGTCAGCCCCCTCCCCCCTTCCTTTCTCCCGTTCCTTCCCTATCTGGACTTTTTCTGGTTCTCATCAGGGAGACAACATGGCATTTTCTAGAGCTTGCTCAGCAGTTCATTGCAGAGATCAGCCCCAATCTGTGGCCGGCCTACAAGGGTTTCCACTGTGATTTTCTAAGTAGAAGAGTCTAGATTCTTACAGTCATCCTGCCAGATAAAATGGGGGGAGGGGGAGGGTTGGGAGAGGGAGAGGTCTGAAAGTGAAAGCAGGTCTAGAAATGAGTGACAAAGGGTAAAAAATGATGGGCTGCCTCACTCCCCTGCTGGCTAGTCTTAGCTCTCACCACCCAAACAAGCGATGACCCCAACCAAACCCCACCCCTCTGCCTTCTTTCTTCAGCCTTTGCTTTGGATTCCCTTCCCTCCTTTGCCCCCAGGGTTCCCTGCTCTCCACCCCTCCCCTCCATGCCTTTCAGTTCCTGTCTGCCCTTGCTCCCCTTACTTAGAGGCAGAGGCCTTGGCCCAGTGCCTTGGTGCTGCCGCCTGCTCCCTTCTCCTTGGGGCTCCTCCAGCCCTCTGGTCTGGGCCTTGGGCTCTAAGCTGGGTTTCCCTTCTTGAAGAACCCCGTATGTCACGGTGGCGAGCAGGGAGCAAGGCTGTAGCTGAGCCTCGTTTGTGGTTGTTCCGGTAGGCGCTCCATTGGCTGGAGTGAGCAGTCTAGAGGAGATGTGGGAGAAGGGATGTCTGGGATGTGTTCTTGGCTAGGATCCTCTCACCTGGGCCATGGGGGGTAAAAGACGGGCTGAGTGAGGTACCAGGTTTCACCCGTAGAGGAAATGCTGTGGCTTTGCTTCTTGGCCCGGCCCTAGATCTTTCCATGCGACCTTAGTTCAACTTGGGGCCATTCTCTAAACGATCGATGCCCTCCCTAGACCGTGGGGCCCCCAAGTGAACTGAATACTCTAGATATGGTCCCATCAGGGAAGAAGCCGGTGAGCCCGGAGCCTCCTTCCCAGTTTCCTGGAGTCTGTCTGGTCAGTACCTCGGTCTGACTTCTGATGTCTCTGAGTGTTGTTTCCATTGACATTATCATCGTGGTTGTGTTGAGTTTTCCTCATTCTGCTCGCTTCAGCCTGATATAGATGGTGTGAGCAGGAGACTTAGAGGGAGACAAATCTGGGTTCAAGTCCGGATTCTAAGACTTCTGGGCAAGTCCCTTCATCTCTGTCAACCTCAATTCTTTCCTCCATAAAAATGGGACCATCACGGTGTCCACTTCACAATGAGATAAAAGGTTTAAACTGCCCGGCACATGCTTAGTGGTTAATAAATGTTTATTGACTGAGTGGTGAATGGTTGGCACTTGTTGTTGTCTGTATAATGGGGACAGGAACGCTTTTTGGTATCTCCCTCACAGGGCTGCTCAACTGAGAACACCAAGGATGTAAGGCATGTTTCTGGCTTGCCACGAGAGCTACCATCTTGGAAAAAAGGCCTGGACTCGCTCTACCTGGACAAACATATCTCTAGCCTCTCTTCTTATGGCGGCGAGAACTGGAAACGGAAGGGATGCCCATCCGGTGGGGAAGGGCTGAACAAGTCGTGGTATGTGATTGTCATGGAATACTCTCGTGCCCTAAGGAATGACCAACAAGAGGAGCACAAAAAGCCTGGGAAGACTTCTACGGAGTGATGCGAAGGGAAGTGAGCAGAACAGGACCAGTTTATACAGTAACAGCAATAAAGTCCAATAGTTGGCTGTGAATGACTTCACTATTATTAACAAGGCAAGGACTCGGGACAACTCCAAGGGACTCCTGATGACCACAACCAAAAAAGGAGCAGAAGGAACAGGAGGAGACCAATGCAAATGGAAACGCACCATTCTTTGCTTTATTTCCTCCATGAATCTTTCTCTAGTGAAAGCATCTGGGTCTTCTTTCAGAACATGAACACACAAGTCTGTATCCTAGGTACAACCTCTATCATATTCCCCGGCTTCTTGGGGAGGGGGCAGGTGTGGGAAAGAGAGAGGCAACACGGATGATAAAAGAATGAAAAATTGTAGTGATCTGGAAAAAATGAAATTTTATTATAATATTATTATTATATTAAATATAATATTATAATATTATAATAAAAAATGAAAATTTATTATAATTTTCAAAACTCAATTAGCTGCTCGATCCACATAGCTGAGAGCTACTTAGGTCACCGTCAGAGTCGTGGCGTCCCTCCAAGTGTCCGCTGCATCGAGCCCCATTTATTGCTGGTCCTTCCACTGTGGAAAGTCTCTCCTCGCAGGTCCCCTGCACAGAAGCTATGCCATCTAGGCCTGCAAATAGTTGTATTTCCCCACCCCCTTAGGCCTGGTATTCCATGGATGACGGTCAACTCCAGTAAAAGTTGAAGATTTTCCATTTGGGAACCGCAGAGTGTTTTTGAGCTGATGCCAAATTAAATTTTATTTATAATGCAGGCAGTGCACTATTCAATCAGGGGAGGACAAGAGAAATATGATAGATGGATAGTCTGGTCAGAAAATATTTGGAAAAGAGCTGGGCGCATTGGCTGAGACAGAACAATGAGCAATCAGACTTTCCCTTCTCCCCTTCCCCATTGCCCCCGATCTACTAGCCAAATTCCCCAACAGAATGACAAGGAAGTCTCTGTCTGTATCTAGATCTACGGTATGTATGTGTACATATGTTTTATCTAAATATACATGTATGTATATACATAATACAGCCTTCCAAAAAAGCTGGGCTAGTTTTTTCTTTCCACTGAGTGTCTGGACTGTGACTGCTCAGCTTGCCCAAAATGGGGATTGAAGAAAAGATCTTCCTATCAGGTGAATCCTGATTAGCTTCCAGATCGAACAGAAAGAAAATTGGGGGGAGAGCAAGATGCCTGGCTCCCGCCTCCGAAGGAGAATAAGCCTCTGGCAGCAGGAAGCAGGAAGCACCCGTCCTCCAGAGATTTCTTACTTAGGGCTAATCATTCGATTTTGGGGAATGAGGCAACCAACCCACCAAAGCTTCAGAGGAATACAGAAAGGGTGGCTGAGCAGGGGCGCTCGTTTTACTTCTCTCCTTGTCTTCTCAGCCTGGCAGTCTGAGAATGCCTTGGAAGACCATGGACAATGCTAAGGTAGCACCTACTTCTGCATTAATGGACCCAGTCTCAGAGGTAAGAGGAGGTTCTTGCCCCTATGATGTCCCAAACTCTCGGTGTTACCTTAGGTATGTCACTTTCTATTTTGGGGTTTCCTCATCTATAAAATGAGGAGGTGGGACTGAATGCTCCCCGATGTCTCTTCTACCACTTGTATTCTCTCCATGAGAATAGAATCAAGATAGATTCTGGGGTGGGGCAGCTGGATAGCTCAGTGGATTGAGAGTCAGGCCTAGAGACTGGGAGGTCCTAGGTTCAAATCTGGCCTCAGACACTT
>NW_025379780.1:0-3540 GCF_016433145.1 Gracilinanus agilis | reverse complement strand
GGGAGAGGGAGAGGGAGAGGGAGAGGGAGGGAGAGAGAGAAAGTTTGATTAAATAACTTAGGAAAACTTTCATAGATATTTGTGATAGCATATAATTGTTAATAAATTAATTAATTAAATTAATTTTTTAAAAGATCCTAACTCTTAAAACATGAGATCCCACTCCTTTCTGCCCAGCAAAGGTAGGAAGAATGAAAAAAGAGCAAGACAAGTGATTTGTCTTATCCAGGTGGCTAACAAAAAGAAGTCAATTTCTACATTCTGTTCCCTGATTCCTACAGCTTGAATTTTTATGCCTTTTCATCTGATGGGAGAGCTCCTCTTCCACAAGGCCTTTGGCCCCATGCTCAAATGGACCATGTTTAGTCTTGGTAGAGCCTGACTTTAAAATGCAGAGAGTTTTTGTTGCTGTTATTGTTTCATAGTCTCTGTCTCATTTTGTCCCCAGTTTACATATGACCCATATCTAGAGTATCTCCGTAAAAAGGAATTAATAAGGTTTTACTCACTTCCTTTTGCATCAGTTCATATGTCTCCCCAGGTTTCTCTGAAACCATTTTTAAAAATAATTTCTTATACAACAATATATATTCACATACTATAACTTTTCTATATTATATACTATATAATATACTATAACATTCTTCAAAAATTGATGGGCATAGAGGGCAACTGGGTGACTTAGTGGATTGAGAGCCAGGCCTAAAGATGGGAGGTCCTGGGTTCAAATCTGACCTCAGATGCTTCCCAGCTGTGTGACCCTGGGCAAGTCACTTAACCCCCATTGCCTACCCTTACCACTCTTCTGCCTTGGAGCCAATACACAGTATTGACTCCAAGATGGAAGGTAAGGGTTTTAAGAAAAAAAGAAATTGATGAGCATAATTGATGGAAAGAACATTGGATATGGAGTCAGTAGGGAAGAGAATAAACACTTGTGTAGTGCCTGCTTTATGCCAGGTACTATGCCAAGTGCTTTTTACAAATATTATCTTGTTTGATCCTTACAAGTACCCTGTGAGGGAGGTACTATTATTTCTCCTATTTTATAGTTGAGGAAACTGAGGCAGAGGTTAAATGATTTGCCCAGGTCATATAGCTTGTAAGTGTTTAGGGTCATGTTTGAACTTAGTTCTTCTTTATTCTAGTCTAGATACTTATTTAAAAAACATAGAGGAAATAAAGCAAAAAATAGTAGCTTCATTCTGCAGTCAGACCCCATTAGTTCTTCCTTTTTTTTTAACCCTTGCCTCTGACCTGGCAGATCTGGATTTGAATCCATAAATTATTTTTATGACCTTGGGCACTGATTCCCAAAGTGGGCGCCACCGCCCCCTGGTGGGTGCTGCAGCAATCCAGGGAGGCAGTGATGGCCACAGGTACATTTGGGGGCGGTGAATAACTGTAAGGGGGCGGTGATAGTATGTGACAGGGGGTGCTAAGTAATATTTTTTCTGGAAAGGGGGTGGTAGGCCAAAAAAGTTTGGGAACCACTGACCTTGGGCAAGCTACTTTATCTCTCCAGGCTTCAAGTTCCCCATTTGCTAAAGGAGGAAGGGTGGAGGTAGTCCTCTCCCTCCAAGTTCTTAAGCCCATGACTATAGGGAACAATAAGTCTCTGGATTTTTCCCAAAATGTTCCAAATTTTAAATATTCTATGCCCTTGTCCTCTTGAAAAATTTTAATGTTTTGGCAAATAGTAACTTAATGAATCAATTCAGGAATCATTATAGTGCAAATTCTTCACAAAACACTCATTTGCTACTATTACTACTACTACTGTCACTACATACCAGCTTGCCTGTATTTTTTTTTTAACCCTTATTTTCTGTCTTAGTAATAAGCTCTAAGACAGAAGGGCAAGGGCTAGGCAAATGGGATTAAGTGACTCACCCAGAATCACACCACTAGGAAGTGTCTGAGGCCAGATTTTGAATCACAGGTCCTCCAACTCCAGGCCTGGTCCTGTAATCCACTGTACTACATATCTGTACCCCCAGCTTGCCTCTATCACAATAGTTTAGGGCTAGATACACATTCTATCTCTGGCTCTTGAAGCTTCAGCAGCTTTAAGCTGCCTTCGAGTGGTAGCTCATGGGGAATGGCTACAAAGTCAAACCACTCCTAAAGCTCCCGAATCTCATGTTGTGTGTGCACTAATAGAAAACCTTCCTAATCAGCCTGATCTGGGGGGGGGGGGGAGAAAGAGCTTCTTTTAAACCAGTTTTTGATTTGGTAAATATATCTATCAACTAGGACAAATAATCATTTCAACTCCTTTTAAAAAAGAAAATATTATCAGGGGTAGAGGAGGAAGAGTAAGGATGAGAAATAAATGTGGTAGTTGTGAGACAGGATGAATAGCCACGAGTGCTTTCTGCCCAGAAAGGGAAGAGTGAGTGGCAAGTAGGCAGTTTTTCCTTGCAACATCTGGTTAGGCTTTCTGGAAAAAGCAGAACACTACACATAGCCCAAGGAGATCACAGACAGAGGACAAAGTCCCACATACTCAACAATATTTTTAGTTGCACTTTTTGTGGTAGCAAAGAACCAGAAGCAAATTTTTGGCTACTCATCAATTTCAGATCAACAAATTGTGATAAATGTGAAATAAAGCATTGGAGATAATTGTCTGTGGATGGATAGAAAGTTCCCAGTGTCTGTCTCGTGAACCCATGAGATCTGTAAGACTATTTATATTTAACACCATGGATTCCTTTTTTATCCTAGAAGGAAGGAAAAGCCAAAATCTTGAGAGAGCAAGGGGAGAGAGAGGGAAGGTGGGATGAGGGAAATAGGAGAAGGAGAGGAGGAGGAAGAGGAGGAAGAGAAGCAGCATCTAGCAATAAGCACATGCTTCCTCTTCTCCCCTTTTCCCTCTTTTCCCCTTTTTTCACCCCTTCCCCACCAAAAGGAGAGTGAATATGTGTGTAGTGAGTGGATTTTCTGCACTCAGAATGATTATTTTATTTTATTTTTTAAACCCTTACCTTCTCTCTTAGAATCAATACTGTGTATTGGTTCGAAGGCAGAAGAGTGGTAAGGATAGGCAATGGGGGCCAAGTGACTTGCCCAAGGTCACACAGCTAGGAAGTGTCTGAGGCTAGATTTGAACCTAGGACCTCCCATCTCTGGGCCTAGCTCTCAATCCACTGAGCCACCCAGCTGCCCCCCAGAATGATAATTTTATATCTACACATCAGAGTAACCCTGATTGATTTGGGGTACTTCTCTAAAACTTGGCTAAAGCCCCTGGTAAGCATGTTCCTACAGTTGTAAGTCACCATTCTCTAGTGCCTCCGTTCCTACTTAATATCCATCAGCCTTTAGAAAGGGATATTTATTTTGAAGATACAGCAATAACGCAAGCACAATCATTGTCACCTCTCCCAACACTGAAGAGGCACTCTCCCCCATATTACCTAAGTTTTTTTTTAAATTTAAACATTTATTAATATTCATTTTTAACATGGTTACATGATTCATGCCCCTACTTTCCCCTTCACCCCCCGCACTCCCCCCACCCATGGCCGATGCACA
>NW_025379779.1:0-7873 GCF_016433145.1 Gracilinanus agilis | reverse complement strand
AAATATATATATATATATATATATATACATATATATATGTATATATAATCACTAATTTGGTCACTAGATGATGAATTATTTTTTTTACTATGGTTACTTATAAAAATTACTTAACTTGTAAAGCAGTCAATGATCTGGGTTAGTGGAAGGAGTAGTCACATCTATGAAATCCAGTAAGTTCCTCCAGCTCCTTAAAGTTCTAACTAAAGAACTAATGCCTTTATAAGTTCTTCTGCCTGGAGTCATTTTGTTGCATTGACCTGAGAATTATTGTTGGGATGAAACCTAGGGGGTAGGGAGAGGACTACAACCCTGAATCTATTCCCCTCTGAGAACTCCTAAATTCTTAGGTGATATAAGTTGAAGAGAAAGAAAAATCTGTTATTGGCATCATACCCTGCTAGGAACTTTTCTCTCTTTCTCAATAACCTCTAGCCTACCTCTACTACCCAAAACTCTAATCACCAGATTTTTCAGTTCCATATAACTTGATGTATCATTCTAGACCAGAGTATTGATAAATTAAAGCATTTGGGAGTACCTCACATATTAAAGGTTTCAAAAATGTTCTTTTTCCTTTCTTTTTGAGTCACAGTCATTTTTTCCTAATTATTTCCTAATAGGAATTAATACCAGCACTTGCCCAAACATGTGTTCAGTTTCACCTTAGTGTTACTGAAATAAATGTCAAATTTTGGAAGGAAACTAAAAGGCATTATTATATCACTCCAAGAAGCTACCTACACTTTATGGATACCTTTACACACATCTTGAAATTAAGGGAAAGGAAAATGTTGATAAAAAGGTAAGAATTTAAAATCAAAATCAAATTAGAAATACCTAATCTCTCTTTAGCCTGATACTCTTAAGAGACAAAGCAAATACTGAGCCCCAGTATCTTCTGCCATGATGGAGAAATAAGAAAGAGGTAGCACTGAGCACTGGGCTTGCAGTCACAGGATGACAAATTGAGAAATGAAAGACAAGGTAAAAGTCAACTAGTCTAATCTCATCTTACAAATAAGCAAACTGAAGCCCACCGAACAGGAAGTGACTTGCCTGTGGCCCAGCTCCATATCTTCCATTATGTCATGCTTCCAATTCAGAAGACCAGGGTTCAAATCAAATTTTGATCAAATTTGATCAAATCAAAAATTGATGTTCCCTAACCATGTAACCATGGGCAAATCTAACCTTTTAAAAGATGCTTTTCTTAGCCAACAAAATGGAAGTTAAGATACTTGCACTACTTGCAAGAGTGCGCGCAATGTAATTTATAAACTGAAAAATCCTATTAAAGATAAGTTATTATTATAAAACTGATCATAGAAACACATGGAGAATATCTACTAAGATGAATAGGAGTTATGATCTGTGTATATCCATAGAGAGATCTCACCCACCCAGACTGATATTGCAAATCCTTGGAATACTGAATGAGAAAGTATTATAAAGATATAAATACCCTTAAAGCTTTACACGAGCCAAGGAAAATATCTGACATTCAGCTATGTGTTCACACAGCAGGTCCAAAATCAAACAGAACCCTCTTTACATTTCTCCCCTCAAGAAGAGAGAGAAAAGAAATTAAGTGCTTAGCACACAGTAGGTGCTTAAAGCATTTTGTCATTTTTAGAGCACACATTGTCAAATCTTTTTATATCCTGCCTTTTCACAATCTCTTGTATATCTCCCCTTTGTTCCACCACCCTAGTGCAGTCCTTTATCACCACTTACCTGGACCATTACAATAGTCTACTATGTGATAGCTCTACCACAAACTTCTCCCCCCTCCCAAACATCCCCTATTCAGGTACCAAAGCTTAATTCCTAACATGTCCCTATTATGTCCAGGATCAAGAAAATCCTTCCTGATTTCTTCATAACATGGCCTCTTCTTTCTAATTATCTCTCCGCACACTCTATGATCCAGTCATACTGGCCGTGCCTTTTCCCTGGATGGCTGTCCTCTATGGTTGGAATGCTCTGTCCCCCTCACCTCCTCTTAGCTGCATTGGCTTTTTTCAGGTCAAAGCTCAAACCCTATTATTGCAAAAGACTTTCCTTGGTCTTTCTTTCTGCTAGTGCCTTCCCTTCTCCATCTATTCTTTAACTGTCTTGGATATAGCTAATTGTCTCCTCCATTAGAAGGTAAGAGATTTGAAGGCAGGGACTGTTTTTGCCTTTCTTTTAATCCCAAAGCTTATAACAATTCCTGGTACGGTTGCAAGTACCTAATAAATGCTTGTTGACTGACTAATTTGATCCTCACAACATCCCTGTAAGTTAGGCAAAGGCAAGTTGTCTGAAACTGAAGCTAATTTCTGACCTCCTAGATCCATGTACCGTAGGATATCGCATTTCATAATATTCTGCCTTCTTCTCTTGATTTACATATATTAATTTCCTCTTGCTGATTAAGATGCATGCTTCATTATGGTAAAAAAAAAACCTCATGCTTATTTTGTATCTCCTGCAATGCCTCACATTGTGGCAACCAACTGACAAAAATTCCATTTGGCTTTAGTTGATGGAATGTTGTTCTAATTGAGGAATTTTAAAGATCAGTAAATCAAATGGGATTTTATTTTGTGGCTGAAGCTCATTGTCAATTACCACAGATCCTTATTTCTGGTTATGTACAATTACACATTTTGTAGTTGTTGATATTTTTCTTTCTATATATTATATCTATATATTATATACTATCTCCCCCTGGAGATCATGAACTACACACAGGCAAGAACCATGTCTTCTGTTTCCATGGAAACACCACCAGAGCTTATACTACCAGGCTGGGTACACGGTAGGAACTTGAGAAATTCTGGTGACTGATAGTCATGGTCTTCAAATTCTGAAGTGTTTCTAAGCTGTACTTCTGATGCAAATGGTTTAAAAATTCAGGGTTGTATTCTTCTAAGTCAATTGAAGGACACACAAAATTCTACTTTACAGCTTTTTGCTATTTGCCTTTTTCAGGGAGCGTTTTAACAATGGCCTTTCAAAGATTCTGGAAGCACAAACGCTAATTTCAAAAATGCATGAAGAGCTTATCGTTCTTGGTCCTCAAATAGAAGACAAAACTAAGGTATGCTTGCTTAGAAGTAGATGCTAATTAGGGGTTTCCTGCATCTTTAAGACATCAGTCAGGAGTTTTGGTTGCTTGTGATCGTTATATTATTACAAATTGCTTCCTATCATCATTCTTCACATATGTTATCTGAAGGAAATTTTGTTCTGTATTAATCTTCTCAAGACACAAATGCATCCTAGTTTCTCTGATAAATTTGCCAACTCCTGAAATATTGGAAGCTTTGATTTGTTTCATATGTATTCTAAGGGGAAAACCACACAGTTTGATTCCTTTTTCTGCAGGAAACAGAGATCCTCATGGAAAAATTACAGAAAAATTCACAAATTGTGGAAAAAGTTCAGGTCCTTGTAAAAGAGGATGAAGAACTGATGGCACAGGAAATACAAGTTGTAGAAGAGTATGCTGAGGTAATAATTAAATGTCATCCAAATAATTCCATGTACCCATAATGGTCAACATAAACAGACATGAGTTCTGCCTCTCAAAACATGAGGCTTACAAACACCAAACACTGACCAGGCCAGTTAACCTCAGTCTTACCATCAATAAAATGAGGTAGCTGGACAAAATTGTTGCAGAATAGCTTTATGGTAAAAAAAACCCAGATTCATGACAGGTTAACCTTTGCAAGAATGCAAGTCTCCAAAACTTAGCTTAAAAATAAAAAGAAAGATTTATTAATTTAGAAGTCGTGTTGAAATGGCCGGGAGACACTGTGCAAGGGTAGACACTGACTCCCAGAGGTGATGGATTCTGGGCTTTATATACCCTGTTGACAACAGGGTCTATGTGACTAGAGAAAGGATGATGATGGTTACTGGGTCTCTGGAATTTGAAATGGGTCATGTGGTTATGTCCTATGCCTCAAAGTTAAAAGAGGGTGAACTGTCCAGTTTAGAGGACAATTAGATTTGTGGGACATAAAGTAGATATTTATCAGAAGCAAACTGGGATGTGCCTATCTGTGCTCATCAAAAATGAAGGGAGAGGCCGAAAGGCCTCAATGTCACCTTAATGCAAGGAAAAAAATGAGTCTTTTATATACTCTTCTTTCTGGGACACAATCTGCAACAACCTTAACATTTCTTAGGCAGAAGAGTGGGGTTAAGTGACTTGCCCAGAGTCACACAGCTAGGAAGTGTCTGAGGCTGGGCTTGAACCCAGACCTTCTGTCTCTGGGCCTGACTCTCAGTGGACTGAGCCACCTAGCTGCCCCATCTGTAGTCTCTTTCATACCTATCCTGCACAAACTACTACTACTAAAATCATGTAAATGCCTTACATACAGGAAGGTTTAGTAAATATTTGTTAAATTAATGAAAATAGTACAAAGATAGAACTATTTAATGTAAACTTTAAACATGTATAGAAAGATGTTCCTCAAAAACTGTGGCTCTTAAAGGATTAACCTTCAGTTATTGCTTCTCTGGGAAAACCTTTTGTCCATTTTCAAGCTAGCAATTGTTAGAACTTTTCACCTATTCCATAAGACTTCTGCTATTGCCCTCTCTCTAATTTTGTGCTTTTAATGAATAGAAAATTTATCTACAGCCTTCTCCCTATATCTCTCTTCTCCCATTTTGCTTCTTTTCCATTTTATCTCTTTCTTTTCTCTTTTTCTGTATTATCCCTTCCTTCTTTCCTTTACCCTTCTCTTTAGCCTTCAAACTCTCCCTTATCTGTATATAATGTATATATGAAATACAGTTTAAACTAACAAAGTTATAATGCAAATAAATACAACTCATGACATTTTGTATTTAATTAATTATTTCCTATTTATGAACTATAACTAAAAGTCATTTCCTTTTGGTGGTGTATCCTTACTGTAGAAAACACAAGAGGAGCTAAGCAATGTGATACCAGCTTTTGAAGATGCAATTGTGGCTTTGAATGCCCTAGACAAAAGTGACATATCTGAATTAAGGTATGTTGATTTCCAAGTGTGGTATTTAATTATTTAAGTACTTATGAAGAGCTTTCAAATAATGGCCTTTATGATTTATTATTATTTTGATTTTCCTCCTACACCCTTTGCCTAACCATTTTTCTAAGATTCTTTAAGTTAAAAAAGAGTGCAATGAAATGTAAATGAGCATTTTAAAATTTGATGCTATATTCAATTTTAAATTAATATATTTAGTTGTATTCCCAATTGGATTTTCAATACATCAGAGTTAGATTCTCAATTGAGAGCATGGACAGTCTCATTATATTTTTTTAAAAATGAATGCCTAGAGGTTCCGGGTTAAGATGGCGGCAGAGTAAGAAGCAACTCTTAACCTCTCCTGACCGAAACACACAAAACTCCTCAAGGGGACATAAAAACAAGTCCAGACGAACGGAGGAACCCCACAACAGGGCACAGCGTGGAAGGTACGTGGAATCGAGGCATTTCCATGCTATAAAGGGGTGAAACAGCTCTCACTAAATCGCGGGCTGAGCAACCACCCCACCCCCACCCCCTCAACACACATCTATAGCGCCGAAGCCAGCTAAAAAGAAATAGAGCAAGTTTGGGACACCCATCGAGTCATTGGCAGCTCCAGGGCCTGTTGAGAGCAGCAAGATTTAGGACCCCAATAAGCCAAAAAACGCACGCGAAATCCGAGCGCGGGAGCAGAGAGTGGACACAGGGCGCAGAACGCGGGCTGAGAGCTCAGGCACTGCGGAGGCGTGGGTGGAGGCAGACACAGCCAGGAACTAAAGCCTGAGTGGGGAACCAGCGTGGACGGGTATACGACTGTGGAAGCAATGCCCTGAGACTTGTAAAGGAACCTCCCGCAGAGGATCAAGCAAAGGGGTCCACCAGGGGGCTTGACCTTGGAAAAAACCAGAACTCAGACCTCAGGAGCCAATAGACCGCGGACAGACACTGAGCGCGAGGATAAACCTGAAAGCTGCTGGGCTAATGATGGCTACCCAGTCTCAGGAAGCTCAGAAGAGAAAGAATAACAACAAGAAAAAGAAGTCTTTAACACTCGACAACTTTTACACAGAGAAAATCCAGACAACCGAGCAAACAGAGGAGGAAAACAAACAAGCATCCAGACCCTCCTCAAATGAGGAAAACTCCTCACAAACTATGGAAGAGTTCAAAACTGAGATTCTGAGGAAGATGGAAGAGATCTGGCAAGAAAATAACAGTTTAAAAGGTAAAATCTTGCAATTGGAAAGCAAGGCTCAGAAATCAAATGAACTGATAAGCAAATTGAACAAGACTGAAAAAGAAAACCAAAAGATCATAGCTGAAAACGAGTCTCTAAAGGCTAGAATTGAGCAGTTAGAAGCTAATAATCTCTCAAGACAACAAGAACAAATAAAACAAAGTCAAAAGACTGAAAAAATAAAAGGAAACATGAAATATCTCAATGAGAGAGTGACAGACCAAGAAAACCGGTCTAGAAGAGACAATTTGAGAATCATTGGTCTTCCAGAAAAACCAGAAATTAATAGAAACCTGGACTGCATACTAACAGAAATAATTCAGCAAAATTGCCCTGAAGTCCTACAACAAGAGGGCAATTTAGATATTGAAAGGATTCATAGAACACCTGCGGCATTCGATCAAGAAAGGAAAACACCCAGAAATATCATTGCAAAATTCAAGAGTTTCCAAGCAAAAGAAAAAATCTTACAAGAAGCCAGAAAGAAACAATTCAAATATCAAGGAGCACCAATCAGGATCACACAGGATCTGGCAGCCTCCACACTAAAAGATCGCAAGGCTTGGAATACGATATTCAGAAAGGCAAGAGAGCTGGGCCTGCAACCACGGATCAACTACCCATCAAAATTAACTATATATTTCCAGGGGGAAAGTATGGGCATTCAACAAAATTGAAGAATTCCAGGTATTTGCACAGAAAAGACCAGGGCAAAATGGAAAGTTTGATATCCAACCACAAAAATCAAGAGAAACATGAAAAGGTAAATAAGATACAGAGGGGAAAGAAAGAAAACTTATAATTTTTAAATTTGCCTTTTTAAGGGCCTCAGTGAGATCTAATTATCTGTATTCCTATGTAGAGAAATGTTATGTTTAATTCTCTGTAGTGAACTCTATTCACTATTATAATATTCACTATTATAGTAATCAGAAGAATAATTCACAGGGTGAGGGTGGAACACTAAATAATCTAAGATGACATGGGGGATGGGAAAGAGGGGGTGAATAGCAGGGGACACCAAGAGAAACTTGAGTGAATAAGAAAATAGGATATTCTATTACACACAAAGAGGGCATGGGAGGGAGAGGGGACAAATACTACTATAAGAAGGAGAGGAAGAGAGCATAAAGAGGTAATAATCAAACCTTACTCTCAGTGTAATCAACCTGGAGAGGGAAGAGTAGCTATACTATCTATTGGGAAATAAAACTTTTATCTAACCCTTCTGAGAAAGTTAGAAGGGATAAAGCAAGGGGAGCAGGGGAGTGGGGAGGTCAAAAAAAGGGAGGGGTGAAGGGGGAGGGAACTCATAAGGCCTTTAAAAACAAAAAAAGGGGGTGGAAATAAGGGAGGGGGTAGAAAGGGAAGTTAATCAAGGGAGGGGATAAGGGATAGGGTCTTAATAGCAAACCACTGGTTTTAAAGGAAATAGTTTAAGGAGAAGGGATAGGAATGGGGGAGGATTTGAAAATGTCAGCAAATGCACAACTGATGATTATAACTCTGAATGTGAATGGGATGAACTCGCTCATAAAACGGAAGCAAATAGCAGAGTGGATTAGAAACCAAAATCCCACCATATGTTGTCTACAAGAAACACATATGAGGC
>NW_025379778.1:0-1063 GCF_016433145.1 Gracilinanus agilis | reverse complement strand
TACCAAATTCTGTGGGATGCAACCAAGGCAGTACTCAGGGGGAAATTTATATCCTTGAGTGCATATATTAACAAATTAAGGAGGGCAGAGATTAATGAATTGGGCATGCAACTCAAAAAACTAGAAAGCGAGCAAATTAAAAATCCCCAGATGAAAACTAAATTAGAAATACTAAAAATCAAGTGAGAAATTAATAAAATTGAAAGTAAAAGAACTATTGAATTAATAAATAAGACTAGAAGTTGGTATTTTGAAAAAAACAGATAAAATAGACAAAGTACTGGTCAATCTAATAAAAAAAGGAAAGAAGAAAACCAAACTGATACTATCAAAGATGAAAAGGGAGACATCACCTCTAATGAAGGGGAAATTAAGGCAATCATTAAAAACTATTTTGCCCAATTATATGGCAATAAATATAACAATTTAGGAGATATGGATGAATATTTACAAATATATAAATTGCCTAGATTAATAGCAGAAGAAATAGAATACCTAAATAATCCCATCTCAGAGAAAGAAATTGAACAAGCCATCAAAGAACTCCCTAAGAAAAAATCACCAGGACCTGATGGATTCACAAGTGAATTCTATCAGACATTCAAAGAGTAACTAATCCCAATACTATACAAATTACTTGATATGATAAGCAAAGAAGGAGTCCTACCAAATTCCTTTTATGACACAAATATGGGACTGATTCCAAAGCCAGGGAGATCAAAAGCAGAGAAAGAAAACTATAGACCAATCTCCCTAATGAACATAGATGCAAAAATCTTAAATAGAATACTAGCAAAGAGACTCCAGCAAGTAATTAAGAAGATCATCCACCATAATCAGGTGGGATTTATACCAGGAATGCAAGGATGGTTCAATATTAGGAAAACCGTTCACATAATTGACCATATCAACAGTCTAACAAACAAAAATCACATGATTATCTCAATAGATGCTGAAAAAGCCTTTGACAAAATACAACAACCATTCCTATTGAAAACACTGAAAAGTATAGGAACAGAAGGACCTTTCCTAAAAATAATAAACAGTATATACCTAAAACCAT
>NW_025379777.1:0-1449 GCF_016433145.1 Gracilinanus agilis | reverse complement strand
TGTATATATATATATATATATATACACACATAAGCCTAGAATTAGATTAACTAAAGTAGATTTTATGTTTTCTTAACAAGAAAAAGATTATAGTAGAGTATGATAGATGAAAATGAAATTTAACAGTTGTAACTTTGAGTGTTAAAGGAGTAAATTTACCTATAAAAAGAATGTTACAAAATGATAAATAGATAAGGCTCTATAGCATATTGCATCAATGAAACCAATACAGTATAGAAACATATTGTGATAGTTTTTAAATGAGAGACTGAAACAATCTATTATATATTTTCTAAGTTCAGAATATCAGGAGTGGAAGTGATGCCTTTGGATAAATACAATGTAAAGTTATATAACATTCACAGAACTAAGGATAGCAACTACTGATCAAAAAAGTATATGAATATTAAATGTATATATAAATATGCATATTTATATGCATATACACTTATCCATACACATCTAATGGTAAAGAGATCACCTTTTTAAAAGGAAACTAACTGAATTACAAAAGGTTTTATATATATATGTTAGTGGTAAAAGACTTCAAAATGTTTCTTTGAGAATCTGCTAAGTTAAACAAAGACAAGAAAGAAGTTATAAAATTAAACAACATTGTTGGAAAAATTAGCTTTTGTAGTTAGAAGTGTAACTATGTAATATGCAATAATTATGTAATAAATAAAAATGTAATAGGGACTTATTAGAAAATTTCCTCTTTACTCAAATATACATGGGACGTTTGTGAAATTGACTCTAGAGGCATAAATAATATAAATAAATGCAAAAACCTACATTTTTAAATGTTACTTTTGTAGACCTTATGCAACAAAAACACTAATCAATAAAGGATATATGATCAAAAGATAAAGGTCTAAAAGTTGAATAAAATTATTTGCTCAAGAAAGATTGGGTCAGGGGGCAGCTGGGTAACTCAGTGGATTGAGAGTCAGGCCTAGAGATGGGAGGTCCTAGGTTCAAATCCGGCCTCAGACACTTCCCAGCTGTGTGACCCTGGGCAAGTCACTTGACCCCCATTGCCCACCCTTACCACTCTTCCACCTAGGAGCCAATACACAGAAGTTAAGGGTTTAAAGAATTTTAAAAAAAAAAGAATGATTGGGTCAAAAATGTAAGAAATAACAAAATTATATTGATGATAACAATAATAATTCAATATATAATAAATTATGAGCTTCAACCAAAGAAATGCTTAGAGTCGAATGTATTTTGAAGGATGCTTATATTAACAATGCAATTCAATGATTACTTATGAAGCACTTTCACTGTATGAGGCACTAGGGATACAAAGACAAAAATGAAAATCTTTACATTTCACTAAACAAAGAGAATACTAATGAACTGAGTTTTCTCTGTGGGAGAGAGGAGAGAGAGAGAGAGAGAAAGGGAGAGAGAGAGAGAGAGAGAGAGAGAGAGAGAGAGAGAGAG
>NW_025379776.1:0-2468 GCF_016433145.1 Gracilinanus agilis | reverse complement strand
ATATATAGTAGTAAAAGATATTACTATATATATTGTAGTAGAAGATATATATATATATATCGTATATCGTATATACACCTGGTTATTATTTACCTGCTGTCTCTTCCATCAGAGCGTAAACTACTTGAGGGTAGACTGTTTTTGTCTTTTTTTTTGAATAGTGTAGTGCTTGTCACATGATAAACACAAGTATAATTGGCAGTTATGTATTAAATAAAGCATGTATTAAATGTCCAATATGCTAGGCATAAGAAATGTACCTTGTGCCCAAATTATTAATTATTCTAGGAATACGATGACAAAAAGGAAAGTCCCTGCCCTCCAGGTGATTATTCTTCTCTATCTGGGGAAGATGATATATACACATATAAAACACTATCTCTGTAGATATAGCTTATCAATCTATTTATCTTCTGTGCCTTTGTGTCTCCCAGTTAATATCTCATTTTTTTTTAAACCCTTACCTTCTGTCTTGGAGTCAATACTGTGTATTGGCTTCTAAGGCAGAAGAGTGGTAAGGGCTAGGCAATGGGGGTCAAGTGACTTGCCCAGGGTCACACAGCTGGGAAGTGTCTGAGGCTAGATTTGAACCTAGGACCTCCCATCTCTAGGCCTGGCTCACCATTCACTGAGCTACCCAGCTGCCCCCTAATTTCTCATTTTAAAGGCAGAATTGCCACACTTTCCCCAAATATAGGGACGGATATGTGTCCTTACCAAGCAATAAATTAGACTAAGGCAGAGTAAAGTCAGAGGTCACAGACTAACCTTTGATCTTTGATGATCTCCCTGTTGCAGGACCATTTAGAGCAAGAAGGGACCTCGGAGATTACTTAGTCTAGCTCCCTAACCTTTATTTAGTCAGAAAAGCTAGGTTGACTTTTATCTTACAATTCCCAGGAGAATCTAAAGAAGCAGCAAGAGGAAATGCTCCCTGATTTGTGAGGCTGCTTTCCAGTTGCATCTGGATAGAGATATCCAGTTCGTGCATATATCGCGAGCCAGGGAAGATTAAAATGAGAAGAACGGAGACAGACCGCGTCACTTGAATCCTTGCTGGATTATCGTAAACCAACACAGATTGTAAAACAGGCAGATCGCGCCTTGGGGGAATAATGGGCATAAACACATCTAAATATGTCAAACACCGCATCCACTGACAGAGAGGTTAGAGACCAGTCCTGGGATTTCACTGATAGAAGAAATTGCAAAACGAGGAAATTCCCTCTACGAACACAGGTTGGCACTTCTTCTGCAGCTTAAAATGTTCAAGAGTTGCCAAGAGGGTTAAGAAAGTTGTGATTTTCTCAGGGTTACCCACACAGCCATAGCATCACGTGCCAGAGGTGCCACGTAAACTCGGGGCTTCTTGGCCTATGAGACCAGCACCTTCTTACTGTATAAATGACCTGAGTATGCATTTACGTAAACGTGTTGTACACAATCCTATTCATACATACAAAACTGTATGTATCTATCTGTGTAAAACACAATCCTAATCATACGTACACACAGCGATTGCCCACACAGATGTGACTCTATATCTCTATCTATGTAAAACTATACTGTTCACTTTTTAAATGGAGTTTCCTGAACTACAATCGGCAAATGCGTTTTCCTCTTCAACATCTGCACTTTTATTTAAAGGGCTCTTAAGTTGGGCACAGGTAAAGCGCCTCCCCTCCCCCACGTCCTGGCGCCAGTTTCATTGAACTCCCGCTGAGATTTGTAAAAAGCCTTCATTCACATCGAGGCTGGGGGCAGGGAGAGAAGGGAGGTGCCCGCTAGGGGTCTGACTCCCCCCTTTTTTTTAATAGGAAAAAATGTTAAAGTGGAAGATAGAAAATGGTTTTGGTGTTTTAAAGAACTGTAAAATGTACACAGAAGTAAACGTCCTACCTCCCTCCTTTTGGTAGAGCAGCACAGCCTTCATTGACCAATGAGGCATTATGCAATAAAGGACGCACATACACACAACACACCATATAGAACACACATGCACACATACATACACAATATATAACACATACATATTTGCACACATACATGCACAGATATATACATATTATATACATGCACAGAATATTCAATACAATTTCACACATGATAGATGGCATTATATAATACATGAAGGAAAACTTGAACAGTCTTGAAGACACACTGAAGAACTCTGGGTGTGTTTAACTTAGGTTGCTTATCACCTTCACCATTCCATTTTTTAAATCATGAGTAAAGCATATGTACACACACACACACCCCAATCTCATTTTTTTCTTTAATTTTTTTTTAAACCCTTACCTTCCATCTGTGTATTGGCTCCAAGGCAGAATAGAGGTAAGGACTAGGCAATGGGGGTCAAGTGACTTGCCCAGGGTCACACAGCTGGGAAGTATCTGAGGTCAGATTTGAACCTAGGACCTCCTGTCTCTAGGCCTGGCTCTCAATCCACTGAGCCACCCAGGTGCCCC
>NW_025379775.1:0-2594 GCF_016433145.1 Gracilinanus agilis | reverse complement strand
AATATATTAGTAGAATCTTTCTTTAAGTATATCTATTTTCTAGGCTGTTGAGACTAGTGAAAATGGTCTTCATTTATAAAAATACCATTATGATATCCCTGAAAATAAATATAAATCCACGAAACATTGTATAATCTGTTCATTATCTGGCAAAAAGTCAGTCAATACCTGTCTCAATATCTTCATCTGTAAAATGAATGGGTCCAGCTAGCTATTTTTTAAGATCCCTTCCATCTCTAAATCTATAACCCTCTGGTCCCCTGATTCCAGGAACTATCCATAACAATGAAAACTCAGTAAATACCTGAGCATTAAACATTCACATTTAGAATTTTCCTTATTGCTCGTTGACTAACAGGAGAGGGGTGGGAGGAGAGGGGGGAAAGAATATAATTCATGTAACCATGGAAAAATATTCTAAGTTAATTAATCAGATAAATAAACTTAAAAAAATAAAGAACTTTCCTTGGAGTACATATAATCCATCCATCTCAATGAAAGAGGAAATAATGATTTGAGAGGTTAAATTACTTATTTGAGATCCCACAGATAGTACATGTCATAGTGATGGTCTGATTTCACTTGGGGCTCAAATCTAGCATCATTGCCTTTTCCTTCATTAAAAAGGAAACTGGAACTTGGATCTCAAAAGGAACTTCTTTTTAAAAGGAACTTTAACTCCACATAAAAGTTTCTGGAATATTAGGTCACTAGTTCTAATCTCATGATGTGTGAAAGAGTAGTTTTATAGATTAAACATTATAGCAGGTTCCTTGGTGAAGTACTTACTGAGGAAAATTCACTGCAGAGGAAATAAAAGCATTGGATTTACGTTGTGCACTCAGCCATCTACATCTGTCTGAGGCCACTGGCACATGTTGGGCGGTCATTTTCTGTAATGGGCAATCCTCAGAAAAATACGAGCCAGTTGGGAAGCCATGTGGGCCATATGTTCCTTAACCAATAACCAATCTCCTGCCAATATAGTAAACCTTCCTGATTGGGGACAGAACCTTTACTTGAGCATGAATTCTCTTCTCATTTCTGCTTAAAAGAAGATAGAAGCTTTGTCTTCCTTCCTCAATATAAGACTTAGTTCAGGTGTTTCAACTTCTGGGAAGTTTTACCTGAGTATCTCTCCTCCCTCCCCACTGACAAGTTATCGATTTTTTTTATACTATACTTATTTGTGTGTATCCATCATTACAAAATAAACCATGGAATCAGGGTTTATTCTGATTTTGAGCTTGTGTCCTAGACCTAACATAGTGCCATGTCCAAAGTAGTCACTTTAGAAATATTTGTTGAATTGAATTCATTTGAATTGAATTAGTGATCCATATAATAACACATAGTACTCTCTTAGATATCTTATTTTTCAAATGGGAAAAAATATCTAAGCTAATGATAGGTGGAATTCAATTTAATTTTGTCTTCATTTCTGCTTAACAGATAAGGACTATTTTCTCTCAGGTCTTTGATAAATATGATGAATGTTTTCGCCTCCAATATCTATGATTTTCCAGGAACCTTTTTCTCTAATGCTGTAGATATCTTTAACTTTGGTCATACCCACTTCCGGGGAGAATTCAGAACAGTTTTTTTTTCATTTAATTTACTTTTGTGCCTGGTCATTTCTTTTGTATTTTACTTAGTAGTATTCATGTGAGCTGGGTATTCTTCCCTAGTCTGTGATATAATTTTTGATGTTTTCTAGATTAAAAAAAATATTTAGATCTGGAAGCGCCTTTGAAGTCACACAGAATAACCAGGTCACTTTAGAGATAAGATACCTGAGACCCAGAGAGGTTAAGCAATTTGCCCAAGATTACATGAGTGGTAAGTTTCAAAGGCTCAAATGAAGCCCAGTCCTCTGATTTAAAATCCTGTACTCTTTCCATTAAAAAATTCAATCACCTCTGATAATAACATACAATTAAGAAATACATCTCCACAACAAACTGAAAATCATTTGAATAGTTGATAAGTCACTGCAACTGGAGACCCATAAATAAGGTGGATAGTTTAGTGTTTACAATACATTACACTTCAGAGGCTGTCCAAAGCAATCATTACTCAATGAGTGAATTGCTCTTTGAATTTTTTACTGTCCACTGAAGGGTACTTCTGTGTGCATTCTGTGACAATACCTTGCCAAAAACACTTTTTGGCAGCTCACCATCAAGCATTTGTGATTTCAAAAAAAGTATAGTCGCTTTCTCTCTCTCTTGGGGCATTCATCATATTATATTAGCAGACTCTTCATCACAGCAATTTTCTACACGATAGTACCAGTAATTATTACCTCTTAAATGCTATGAACAGTTCTTGAATAATGTTCTGCAACAAAGGAGACCAAGATCATTTGTGCACACCTTAATGCTAAATCCAAATTGTACTCTTTTATTAATAAATACTTGAATGGATGGTGGCAACCTTTAGGAAAGTAATATTAGCAAAGGTATTACTCCATTCAGGCTTCAGAAGCACAAATTATTCTATAATAACATGATTCTGCAGAGCAAAACACATCCGTTTCCATCTTAACCAACAATTCTGAGGCTTCCCCTGGTTCCCAGTTCAAATGCAGACTT
>NW_025379774.1:0-7251 GCF_016433145.1 Gracilinanus agilis | reverse complement strand
ACCCCTTTTGTGATCCTTGTGATTTCTTCTTGAAAAGTATTATGGCCTTACTGAAAAGCTTTAAGTTCCTATCAAACCTGAATTTAAAGGGTTAACATTGTTAACACAGCAAGGAATGCTGCTGCCTGTTATAGCTAAGGCCAAGATACTCCCCAACTTGGCTTTCTGATAAGAACCTAGTAAAAATTCAGCCTTGGCCTTGGTCTATTCTGAAGCCAATATTTTGTGTTTTGATGTGACATAATTTGTAACTTCTGCGCATCTGCAAAGTTTCCAGGGGGGAGGGGTTCTTTTGTGTGAAATGAGTCTTGAAATATATATAATAAACTCCATGCTCCTGGAGCCAGAGCTGGAAGCATGAAGTAAAAGACATTTCCCTTGTCCTGTCCTTATTTCCTTATCAACTAAACTGTCATCAGATTATCAGAGATGATAAAGAAATCTCCACAATTGGCACCCGAACAGGTACCTTGGATCCCTGAATTCAGGTAAATATTTACCCTCCCCCTCATACAACTTCCAAATTACAATAGTTTAGTTTCTGCCCGAAGAAGGGCAAGAAATCCAGAGTTTTCAGAACTCTCCCCTTAAGGGAAGACACTAGAAGTAAAAGAATAGATTAACAGGATGGGACACTGTGAATCAAAGGAAAGAACTCTTTTTATTGATATAACTAAACATATCCTCAGAAAATGGGGAGTAAAAATTAGTAAAGAACAGCTCACTAAATTTCTTGATTGGATTCCCTTAGAATTTTGGCAAAAAGTTGACAATGATATGAAAAATTATTATACTGAGTATGGATCAGAACAAGTGTCAGAAAAAATTTCATCGGCTGCTGAAAAAACAACTTTGTTATCTAGTCAGAATGAAGAGAATGAAATCTTTAAGGTTTCAGTGTTAGAATCGGAGGAGGAAGAAAAAGCTCATAGTAAATCAAAACAGAGCTTTAAAATTCGAATGAAAAAGTCACTAGCAGCAGACCTTCCCCCACCTAAAAACCTCTCTTCAAAAGAGGAAAGAGAGATAAAAGCAGAGGAGCCTCTGCCGCTTGAAGCTCCAGCTCCGCAGCCACAGCCCCCAAATATAGGGTTTAAAGGAGCCCTAAAAAATGCTCGAAAGGATGGAGACATGTCATTCTGTTTCCCAGTTATTTTTAGAGCAGATGAATTGGATGATGATGAAGAAGTAGCTCCTACATGGGAGCCTCTTCCCTACAAAGTGTTAAAAGAAATTAAGACAGCTTGTGCTTCATATGGTCCTGCTTCTCCATACACTTTAAATTTGGTGGAAACTTTGGGGACAATTTGGATGATCCCCTTTGATTGGATTCAGACCTCGAGATATTCCCTTGCTGCAGGGGACTACCTCTTTTGGAAATCAGAATTTGATGAACTGGCAAAACAGAAGGCAGCCATTAATAAGAAACAGGGCATTAGAGTTACTAAAGAAATGTTACTTGGAATAGATGAATGGGAATTACATGCTGATCAGATTAATTTACCTAGCGAAGCTCTAATTCAATTTACGAAGTGTGCCTTAGAGGCTTGGAAAAGGATCCCAGTAACTAAGAAACTGTCCACAGGTTTGGCCGAGATTAGACAAGGATCAGAGGAAAGATACTCAGATTTTGTAGAAAGGTTAAATCAGGAGGTAAAAAAATATACAATTGATGAATATGTGATCCGGATAATAGTCAAAAAGTTTGCCTATGACAATGCCAATAATGTGTGTCAGAGCATGCTTCAAAATGTTAAAGAATGTGGGACTATTAGTGACTATGTGAAAGCTTGTGAGAACTTTATTCCAGCATATATGCAGGGTATAGCCATCACGGCAGCCCTGAAAGGAAAAACATATTCTGAAATGAATAAGGGCTCAAAGGCTGTAAAAAGCTCTTGTTCCAATGCCCCTAACTCTTTGTGTCCCAGATGTGAGAAAGGTTACCACTGGAAGAAAAATTGTAATTCCAAATTCCATAGAAATGGTTACAGATTACCTGATAAGAAATTTCAGGGAAGATGGAAAGGAGGTTAAACACTGGCCCCACCAATGACTAAATTTAATCCAAGAATTCATCCTAGTTTAGCCAGTTCCTTGCTAGAATTAACCCATTTTCTGAATAATAAACTTTCTTTTTTCTACAGATTTCTTTAGCAATGAAAGATATGATTTATTGATCTTTAATAGGATGTCTTATATTTGTTAGAGTATGCGTGAAATGTGTCCTTGATCAGTCTGTGTGTCTATATGTTGTGTTTATGTGTCTTCTGATCAATTTGAATCTTAAGTTTTATTGTTGTGTTTGTCTGTGATCACAATGGAATTTTTTAAAAACATTTATTAATATTCATTTTTAACCTGTTTACATGCTTCATACCCCTACTTTCCCCTTCACCCCCCCACCACGCTCTCCCCCCACCCATGGCCGATGCACATTTCCACTGGTTTTGTCATGTGTCCTTGATCAAGACCTATTTCCAAATTGTTGGTAGTTGCATTGGTGTGGTCATTTCAAGTCTACATCCCCAATCATGTCCCCCTCAACCCATGCATTCAAGCAACTGATTATCTTCTATGTTTCTTCTCCTGCATATCTTCCTCTGAATGTGGGTAGCGTTTTTTACCATAAATCCCTCATAACTGTCTTGTGTCATTGCTTTGCTGCTGGTGCAGAAGTCCATTACATTCCATTTTACCACAGTATATCAGTCTCTGTGTACAGTGTTCTTCTGGCTCTGCTCCTTTCACTCTGCATCAGTTCCTGGAGGTCTCTCCAATCCGCCTGGAACTCCTCCAGTTTATTATTCCTTTTAGCACAATAGTATTCCATCACCAGCATATACCACAATTTGTTCAGCCATTCCCCAATTGAAGGGCAAACCCTCCTTTTCCAGTTCTTTGCCACCACAAAAAGCGCAGCTATAAATATTTTCATACAAGTCTGTTTATCTATGATCTCTTTGGGGTACAAACCCAACAATGGTATGGCTGGATAAAAGGGCAGGCATTCTTTTATAGCCCTTTGAGCATAATTCCAAATTGCCATCCAGAATGGTTGGATCAGTTCACAACTCCACCAGCAATGCATTAATGTCCCAATTTTGCCACATCTCCTCCAGCATTCATTACTCTCCCCTTCTTTCATTTTAGCCAATCTGCTAGGTGTGAGGTGATACCTCAGAGTTGTTTTGATTTGCATTTCTCTGATTATTAGAGATTTGGAACACTTTCTCATGTGCTTATTGATACTTTTGATTTCTTTACCTGAAAATTGCCTATTCATGTCTCTTGCCCATTTATCAATTGGGGAATGGCTTGATGTTTTATACAATTGCTTTAACTCCTTGTATATTTGAGTGATTAGACCCCTGTCAGAGTTTTTCGTTATAAAGATTTTTTCCCAATTTGTTGTTTCCCTTCTGATTTTGACTACATTGTTTTTGTTTGTACAAGAGCTTTTTAGTTTAATATAATCAAAACCACTTAATTTACATTTTGTAATTTTCTCTAACTCTTGCTTGGTTTTAAAGTCTTTCCTTTCCCAGAGATCTGACAAGTATACTATTCTGTGTTCACTTAACTTATTTATAGTTTCCCTCTTTATATTCAAGCCGTTCACCCATTCTGAATTTATCTTGGTGTAGGGTGTGAGATGTTGATCTAGACCTAATCTCTCCTATATTGCTTTCCAAATTTCCCAGCAGTTTTTGTCAAATAGTGGATTCATGTCTCAAAAGTTGGGCTCTTTGGGTTTGTCATACACTGTCTTGCTGACATCATTAATCCCAAGTCTATTCCACTGATTCTCCCTCCTATCTCTTAGCCAGTACCATATTGTTTTGATGACTGCTACTTTATAGTATAGTTTAATATCTGGTACTGCTAGGCCTCCTTCCTTCACATTTTTTTTCATTATTTCCCTTGATATTCTTGATCTTTATTCCAAATGAAATTTGTTATAGTTTTTCCTAATTCAGTAAAGAAGTTTTTTGGTAATTTGATAGGTATGGCGCTAAATAGGTAAATTAATTTGGGTAGAATGTTCATTTTTATTATGTTAGCTCATCCTACCCATGAACAATTAATGGCTTTCCAATTGTTGAGATCCAGTTTTATTTGTTTGGAAAGTGTTTTGTAGTTGTTTTCGTACAATTGCTGTGTTTGTTTTGGTAGATAGATTCCCAGGTATTTTATATTGTCTAGGGTGATTTTAAATGGTGTTTCTCTTTCTACCTCTTGCTGCTCTAATGTGTTGGAAATATATAGAAATGCTGATGATTTATGTGCATTTATTTTGTATCCTGCCACTTTGCTAGAGTTGTTGATTATTTCTACCAGCTTCTTAGTTGATTCTCTAGAATTTTTAAGTATATCATCATATCATCTGCAAAGAGTGATAGCTTAGTCTCCTCATTGCCTATTTTGATACCTTCAATTTCTTTTTCTTCTCTAATTGCTATTGCTAGTGTTTCTAGTACTATGTTGAATAATAGAGGTGATAATGGGCATCCTTGTTTTACTCCTGATCTTATTGGGAAGGCTTCTAATTTATCCCCATTGCATATGATGTTTGTTGATGGTTTTAGGTATATATTGTTTATTATTTTTAGGAAAGGTCCTTCTATTCCTATACTTTTCAATGTTTTCAATAGGAATGGATGCTATATTCTGTCAAAGGCACAATGGAATTTTGGAGAAAATAAATCTCTCTCTTTCTCATTCATTCCGGAGGAATGGGAAAGACAGACAAAGGAGTTTAAGAAATTCAGAAAAATAACATCTCTAATGGATTTCTGAGTGTTTTAAACTCTAAAAGAATTTAATTGATTAAAAGAAATCATATTCTCTGCTCTCATTAAGGCAAGAATCAACAAGATAATTTGTCTACATTTCTTCTTCCATTTCTTACTGGCCATAAGAAAGGGAACAAAGAAATCATAAGACAATAAAAGGGGACAGATTTGATCCCACCACCAAATTATATCAACAGGTTAAATATCGAGATGTATATTTAATCACATTTACCAAGGATTCTAAATGCAATCTAAGAAAAAAAATTTCATTCATACAGAAAAAGCAGTGATTCTGAACTGTGTACTGAGGTACAGAAGTGCAATTTAAAACTTCCTTAAGCTAATCAGAATCATCAATTCACCTAAATGCTTATCCGATACTGGTAAAAAACCTTTTGGACTGCCACAAGTTTAATCTAGCATTAATCACACAGATGTTAGTGAAAATCTTAACTTATAAATTATTAGAACAATACCATTGGCTTGTATTTTGTAATTAGACCCCTTTAATCAGAGAATGATTCATGAGAAAACTTTAAGCCAAAATTGAATCATCCATGCTGCCTCAGTTTAGCAAGAAATAATTTTGGAAAGTCAAAAAACATAGTTCCTTTTTCTCGAAACTTACAGCCCTTTCTCTAATTCATTAGGATACATGTTTGCTAAGAATTTGAATGGATACTGATGGTATAACAAAAATCTATTGACTACCAGTTAGAAAATGGAATTTCAGTTAATGTTAAATATGCACAAACTTTATATTGAAGAAGTTATCTATTAAGACTTGCAGTGTGTAAAATATGGATTAAAATAATCAGATTTGCCAAAAATGCTCATCAAACTGAATTTGAGGTTTGCAAAATAGAAGGATAAAGCTTATAAGGATACTAGTTCACGATTTAAAAGAAATAATTAATCAGGGACAATTTGGATGTAGTGAAAGTTAAATTAATATTCATTTGGAAGTGATAATTCATCAAGGTTTTAAAATAATGAGGCAAATTTTATAAATGCAGTAACTAAAGAGTTAAAGAGCACAGCTGTTTGAAAAGCGGCTGCAGCCTTGGACATGATTCAAAAATAATTTAACCCCTTCTACACATAGGAGGGAGAGTCTCTGACTATAAATATTTTCAGCAACAGTTTTTACTAACTCAAACTCAGTAAAATGAAACAATTAATAAGAAACTAATGTTAATTTTGTAACTTTAAGAAATCTGGTTCAATTTAAGTAGTTATCTCTATTTCAAATAATATTAGAAAATGCAAAAATAATTATTGTGACAACTTAAATTTATGCTTTAAGTTACTAGATCCTAGTCAAATTATGTCTCCTATGTGCACTATTTCACTAGTATTTAAAGGTTAATTGGATAGATTTTATTCTCATAATATTTGTGATTTGTAGTTCCATTCAAATCCAGAATATAAAATTATAACAAAATGCATAACCCTTATAATAATTTGATATCATTGTTAATATGTACTTGATTGTGATGGCATTAATATTATTATAATGTATTTTACCTTGTAGTGATGTTGATGCAATAATAACTAATTAACAAACTTGTCAATATTATAACATATTATAATGAAGAATGCATTTAACTAGAAATATTGATCATCTCAGTAATCCTTAGGAACCTGAAATAAAACTATTATTTGAAAATGTAAGAATATTCCAAGGTACCTGGTTGACAATTTTGAAGTTTTAAAATCAATAACCTTTGAAGAGTAATTTTGTATCAAGATCAAAACATGTACTTTACTTTGTGAAAATTGAAAACATATGTTCAAAAATAAAATATGTGTAAAAGCTACTTGTTAAAAATTGATCATGCCTATTTGCAATAATATATGATTTGTATTATGAACTAAAGTTTAAAGTAAACTGACTATCACAATAAGTTAAGGGACTAAGCAGCCCCTGCCTTAACCCTCTTTAATCAAGATAACAGTAATGAAAACTTAATTCCAAGCAAAGCTGTTAACTCTTTTTCTCTATTATTGGAAAGAATTACCAGATAATTTATTCATTGAGAAATTGTTGAAAAAGAAAATTTGTTTATCAAATTTTGTAACATTATATTTTTTCATTGTGTATGTAAATCTTGGAAACCTTACAAATGCTATTTGTAGTAATTATTGTTTAAGGTAAAAGTCATTGGATTTGCAACTGATATTACTCATTTATGGATTACTAATTTGGATTCACCATTCAAAAGAAAGATATCATTGATAAATAATCCTTGACTCTTACCTGAAGTCAAACAATATTATACTCCCTTCCCTCCTTTTGCCATATTCAAAGCAAAGTAACATAATAATTGAAGCCCCAGAAATTTGAATGTAAAGCAAGCCAATATGTTCCACTGTTTACTAAAGAAACTGTACCCATCTCAAGTGTTGTTTCAATGAAAGTTAGTTTGAATCTCTTGTACATTAATTTATTTGT
>NW_025379773.1:0-5757 GCF_016433145.1 Gracilinanus agilis | reverse complement strand
AGAAATTGAACAAGCCATCAAAGAACTCCCTAAGAAAAGATCTCCAGAGCCTAATGGATTCACAAGTGAATTCTATCAGACATTCAAAGAGCAACTAATCCCAATACTATACAAATTATTTGATATGATGAGGAAAGAAGGAGTCCTACCAAATTCCTTTTACGACACAAATATGGTACTGATTCCAAAGCCAGGGAGATCAAAAACAGAGAAAGAAAACTACAGACCAATCTCCCTAATGAACATAGATGCAAAAATCTTAAACAGAAAATGTTTTAAAGTATTTATTAAGTGCCCCCTATATTACAAGCACTGTGCTAAGCACTTTACAAACATTATCTCATTGATCCTCACAACAACCCTGTGAAATAGATACTGTGATCTCCATTTTATAGGTGAGGAAAATGGTACAGTCAGAGAATGACTTGCCCAGGTCACATAGCTAGTAAGTGTCTGGGTCTGTAATTGTACTCACATGTTCCTGACTCAAGAAACTCTATCTACTGTAATACCTATCTACTTCAGGATGGAAATTTTCTTGTTGAATTTCAACAAAAAACCTTTGCATAATTAGTGGGTGGGATTGAAAATGGAGTATCAGGATTTCTAAGCTCAGCCAACAATATACTTCTTCCACTATTCAGTCATGTCTGATCTTCATGACCCTATTTGGGATTTTCTTGGCAAAGATATTGGGGTGGTTTACCATTTCCTTTTCCAGCTTACAGACAAGGAAACCAAAGCAAAAAGGGCAAAGTGATTTGTATAGGATCACACAGCTAGGAAGAATCTGAGGCAGAATTTGAAATCAGATCTTCCTGACCCCAAACTAGGCACTCTAACCACTTTGCCACCTAGCAACCCACACCTAGCAACCCACTCCTTCCATATAGATCAACATATCTATGTGGGCTATATTTTTCATCTTTCATTGCCATTAGAATGAAATAAAAAATAAATTAAAGTTATCAGTAGAACCTTGAAAGGTTTAAATCACAAAGTATTAGACCAAGATTTTAAAATGTATTGAAGCATATTCATTCACATTATAATTGATAAAAAGTACCAAAATCATATTTTGATCAATAATAATATTTTAGTAAGAGCAAAAGCCCTATTGTTTATCTCATCCTTTAAAGTTTTCTATTTTATGCATATATAATATACACAATAGGGCAGCTAGGTGGTACAGTGAATAGAATTCTGGGCTTGGAGTCAGGAAGACTCATTTTCATAGGTTTAAATCTGGCCTCTGATACTAGCTATGTGACATTGGATAAGTCACTTAACCATCTTTTCCTCAGTTCCTCATCTACAAAATGAGCTGAAGAATGAAATGGCAAACCAGTATCTTTGCCAAGAAAATCCCAAACAGGATCATGAAGAGTCATATGCAACTGAAACAACTTAATAACAACAAATACACATAATATATTAATGTAGTAATGTAATATATAATTTACACATAAATAAATATGCACATTCTAGGGGCAACTCTAGTATGCTCAAATGTATTTTATTAATTGAGATGAATAATGCAAAAATTTGGAGATCTCTAGTGTAGTAGAGAGATCACTGGATATGTAGACAGGGGAGACTTGGATTCAGAATACTACCTTGGATCCTTACTACTTTATCGAGCTTCATTTCTGATTTTTTTTAACATTTAATAATATTTATTTTTTAGAAAAGATGACATGGTTTCATGATTCATGCTCTTACTTTCCCCTTCACCTCCTGACTTCCCCCCTCCATAGCCAATGCGTATTTCCACTGGTTTTATCATTGATCAAGATCTATTTCCAAATTGTTGATAGTTGCATTGGTGTGGTAGTTCAAGTCTACATCCCCAATCATGTCTGCCTCAACCCATGTGTTCAAGCAGTTGCTTTTCTTCTGTGTTTCCACTCCTGCAGTTTTTCCTCTGAATGTGGGTAGCGTTCTTTTCCATAAATCCCTTAGAATTGTCCTGGGTCTTTGCATTGCTGCTAGTACAGAAGTCCATTACATTTGATTTTACCACAGTATCGGTCTCCGTGTACAATGTTCTTCTGGCTCTGTTCCTTTCACTCTGCATCAATTCCTGGAGGTCTTTCCAGTTCACATGGAATTCCTCCAATTTATTATTCCTTTGAGCGCAATAGTATTCAATCACCAACATATACCACAATTTGTTCAGCCATTCCCCAATTGAAGGCCATACCCTCATTTTCCAGTTTTTTGCCACCACAAAAAGTGTAGTTATAAATATTTTCATACAAGCCTATTTATCTATGATCTCTTTGGGGTACAAACCCAACAATGGTATGGCTAAATCAAAGGACAGGCATTCTATTTCTGATTTTTTAAAAAAACGAAAATGTTAACCCCAAAGAATTGTTGTGAAGAAAAAAGTTTTAAAATGTGAGATGCTTAAAGTAAATATCAGCAATTAATCAATCAGTAAGTATTTATTAAGCACCTTCTATGTTCCAGGCATTGTAGGATATAATGTAAAAGCACCCTACTACTACCTTCTAGGCTCTGGTAGTAAAACATAAAAGTGAGATGGTGCCTGTCTTTAAAGAGGTTACCTCTTACTAGAGGAATATTAAAGGAGAAAATATGTAGTGTACAAATACATTATTTACTTAGACATTGTGGGAAAGCTCTAGAAAATGGAGAAAGTTATAATGGGATCCTTCTATCCTAGAACTTTCTTTTCCTAAATCAGCTCTAGGTTGATTTATAATCCAAGCCTAGTGCCTCTGGGTTTCATGAGCTGTTACTATCCTTTGGAAGACAAACATAAGTAAGTATTCATTAAATGCTCGGCCATCAATATTTCAAAAGTATTTTTCTAAGGAGCAGTTGTAATAAGAATAACAATCACAAAACCCATTCACATTTATATAATGCTCCAAGGTTTACAGAGCACTTGTCTCATAAGAACCTGGGAAGTCTAAAAGGTAGTTCTATCTCCATTTTTTATATGAGGATTAGAAAAGTGAAGTGATTTTCCCATGATCACTGAATTTTCATGTGAGCTTGCTTGGTGTTTGTTCATAACAAGTTCCTGATTTAGATGACTCGGGCCATCTCCTATACCTAGAATGCTCTGTCCTGTCAGAGTAAGATTCTCCCTCATTTTCTCCAAGATTCAGTTAAAAGCCCATAATCTTCAGGAGGCCTTTCTCAGTTCCTCCAGCTGTTAGTACTTTCTTTTTGATTACCTGCATACACCTATATGGGGTGTTCAGGGAGGAATAGCACATCTTGTGTGAAGGCTTGCCAAGCCTTTTTCAGGGTCGCTCATCCACCTTTGTTATCCACTTGTCATCCAGTACTCACCTATGGCTCCAAGAAGCTATAGAATGCACAGTGGCTGTACCCTAGTAAAACCGTCTGGACAGACGGACTAAACCAGGTTGAGGATAACCAGAGTTCTTCAAACCCATTGATGAATTAGGGGGATACTCCAAGAATAGGGATACTTCCCCCAATTGAGTGGCCAGAGGAGAATAATTTGTTCCGTTGACCTTCATGAAGGTAACCCAATCAAGTGCTATGGAGTGTTTAGACTTGGTCAGTCATCAAAGATGTCAAGGTTCCCTGTATCCCAAGCTATCTATTGCCAGTCATCTTGACTTCTGTCTTGCCCCTGGATTTGGAAAACCCTGGAAGGGAGAGTGAAACTCATGATTTTTTGCAACTCTGACATACTTAAAGCCAATTCCAGGTCCTTTTCAAAAGGGAAGGAGGAACAACAACGATAGATTGTGTATGTATCTAGCAGTTTCAACATTGTCTCTCCCATTAGAATATGAGCATCTTCAGGACAGGGATCATTTTTGCTTTTTCTTATTTCACCAATGCCTGGTACATAATAAATGCTTATAAATTCTTATTGTTGTTTACCTGATATCACTTTAATAGAGAGAGAAATTAGTCTTTATTCATGACATGAATCCTTTTTATCTCTGACCATACCAGCACAGTACCTAAAACATAGTAGATGGTTTAAGCCTAGAAAATTGCTCACAAAATATTTACTGACTTTTTGGTCAGGAGACCTGAATTAGAATCCTGACTCTGACACTTACTTGCTATGTGATCATGGGCAAATCTGTTTTCACAAGTATAAAATAGAGATAAGCAGCCACTTGGGGTGGTGGATAGCATTTGGGATCTAGAATTAGGAAGACTCATCTTTGTAAGTTCAAATTTGACCTCAGACACTTGTTAGCTTTTCAATTCTGGGCAAGTTACTGAATCCTCTTTGCCTCAGTTTCCTCATCTAGAAAATGAGTTAGAGAAGGAAATGGCAAACAACTCCAGGATCTTTGCCAAGAGCATCCCAACTAGGGATAGTGGATTCATGTCCCAAAAGTTGGGCTCTTTGGGTTTATCATATACTGTCTTGCTGATGTCATTTACCCCCAGTCTATTCCACTGATCCTCCCCTCTGTCTCTTAGCCAGTACCATATTGTTTTGATGACTGCTGCTTTATAGTATAGTTTAATATCTGGTACTGCTAGGCCTCCTTCCTTCACATTTTTTTTCATTATTTCCCTTGATATTCTTGTTCTTTTGTTATTCCAGATGAACTTTGTTATAGTTTTTCCTAATTCAGTAAAGAAGTTTTTTGGTAGTTTGATAGGTATGGCGCTAAATAGGTTAATTAATTTGGGTAGAATGTTCATTTTTATTATGTTAGCTCAGCCTACCCATGAGCAATCAATATTTTTCCAATTGTTTAGATCTAGTTTTAATTGTTTGGAAAGTGTTTTGTAGATGTTTCCGTATAATTCCTGTGTTTGTTTTGGTAGATAATTTCCTAAGTATTTTATATTGTCTAGGGTGATTTTAATGGTGTTTCTCTTTCTAACTCTTGCTGCTATGATGTGTTGGAAATGTATAGAAATGCTGATGATTTATGTGCATTTATTTTGTAACCTGCAACTTTGCTAAAGTTGTTGATTATTTCTACAAGCTTCTTAGTTGATTCTCTAGGATTTTTTAAGTAGATCATCATATCATCTGCAAAGAGTGATAGCTTAGTCTCCTCCTTGCCTATTTTGATACCTTCAATTTCTTTTTCTTCTCTAATTACTACTGCTAGTGTTTCTAGTTCAATGTTAAATAATAGAGGAGATAATGGGCATCCTTATTTCATGCCTGATCTTATTGGAAAGGCTTCTAATTTATCCCCATTGCATATGATGTTTGCTGATGGTTTTAGGTATATACTGTTTATTATTTTTAGGAAAGGTCCTTCTATTCCTATATTTTCCAGTGTTTTCAATAGGAATGGGTGCTGTATTTTGTCAAAGGCTTTTTCTGCATCTATTGAGATAATCATGTGATTTTTGTTTGTTAGATTGTTGATATGGTCAATTATGTGGATGGTTTTCCTAATGTTGAACCATCCTTGCATTCCTGGTATAAATCCCACCTGATCATGATGGATGATCCTCTTGATCACTTGCTGGAGTCTCTTTGCTAGTATTCTATTTAAAATTTTTGCATCTATGTTCATTAAGAAGATTGGTCTGTAGTTTTCTTTCTCTGTTTTTGATCTACCTGGCTTTGGAATCAGTACCATATTTGTGTCATAAAAGGGATTTGGTAGGACTCCTTCTTTGCTTATTATATAAAATAATTTGTATAGTATTGGGATTAGTTGCTCTTTGAATGTCTGATAGAATTCACTTGTGAATCCATTAGGCCCTGGAGATCTTTTCTTAGGGAGTTCTTTGATGGCTTGTTCAATTTCT
>NW_025379772.1:0-9892 GCF_016433145.1 Gracilinanus agilis | reverse complement strand
TCCAAATCTCTAATAATCAGAGAAATGCAAATCAAAACAACTCTGAGATATCACCTCACACCTAGCAGATTGGCTAAAATGAAAGAAGGGGAGAGTAATGAATGCTGGAGGGGATGTGGCAAAATTGGGACATTAATGCATTGCTGGTGGAGCTGTGAACTGATCCAGCCATTCTGGCTGGCAATTTGGAATCATGCTCAAAGGGCTATAAAAGAATGCCTGCCCTTTGACCCAGCCATACCATTGCTGGGTTTGTACCCCAAAGAGATCATAGATAAACAGACTTGTATGAAAATATTCATAGCTGTGCTTTTTGTGGTGGCAACAAATTGGAAAAGGAGGGTATGTCCTTCAATTGGGGAATGGCTGAACAAACTGTGGTATATGCGGGTGATGGAATACTATTGTGCTAAAAGGAATAACAAACTGGAGAAGTTCCAGGCGAACTGGAGAGACCTCCGGGAACTGAGGCAGAGCGAAAGGAGCAGAGCCAGAAGAACTCTATACACAGAGACTGACATTCTGTGGTAAAATCGAATGTAATGGACCTCTGAACCAGCAGCAATGCAATGACCCAGGACAATTCTGAGGGATTTATGGTAAAGATGCTACCCATATTCAGGGGAAGGACTGCAGGAGAGGAAACATATAGGAAAAACAACTGCTTGATCGCATGGGTCGGGGTGGACATGATTGGGGATGTGGACTCAAAACTACCACACCAATGCAACTACCAACAATTTGGAAATTGGTCTTGATCAAGGACACATGACAAAACTAGTGGAAATGCGCATGGGTAGGGGGGGCACGGGGGGGGGTTGAAGGGGAAAGGAGGAGCATGAATCATGTAACCATGTTAAAAATGAATATTAATAAATGTAAAAAAAATGAAGGACAAACAACCACAATAATAGGGATCTAGCTTTACAAAATGCAAGTTGCAAGAGGTCAGTGCTTCTTATGGAACTTCATTTTCTCCTCTTTCTACAACGATCAACCAACAAATGAAAATAATCTGATCTATTAGAAATGATCTTGCTATCAGTAAGTTGAATGATTTTGGTGGCAAATATTTTATTCTAAATATATCCACTTTTAAAAAGGATGCTTTGGGGGATTTATATCATGATCATTCCCGGCTTGAGATCTGGTCTCCTCCACTTTCCCAAAGGGAAAATAATTTAGCAAAAGTAACAATAGTGACCCTGTCCAACAATTTAAGCCATGTGTGCCCCAGCTTCTCTCCTGGAGGAAAGTGGCATTATTAACTTGACACTGCCTGTGCCACCTAGTGGGGAGTGTTTGAGGAGTAGCTTTTAAGGGAATGAAGGAGACATGTACAAGGTCTAGGAATTTAATGGCTTGATGATCTAGGAACAGTATTCAGTTTTTCCTTCAACAAATTATACTATGACCTTCCCTCCAGTAGACAGTTCCATATACTCTATGTCAACTTACATATCTTTCACTATCTATTCTCCCAAACCAAGACTGGCTATTAAAGAGCTGATCAATTTTCCTAAATGGGAAAGGAGTTCAATAGCCATTAAGTTGAGAATGTGTACACATCTTGTTGTCTCAGAGAGTTAGACAGAGCTACATGATTGATTTAGTTAACATAAAATTTAGAATAACTTTTCCCATGAAGTAACTCTGAATATTGTATCAGCTTGTTTTTTAAGAATCCAACTCTATCAAGAGGCTTTGGATCAGGAATTTAGGCTTTAAACTGAATATAGATTTGCCCAATAATAATAATAGCATTTATGTGGAACTTTAAGGTTTGCCAAGCACTTTACAAATATTATATCATTTAATCTCCACAACAACCCTGGGAGGAGGTAAGGTCTATAATTATTCTCATTTTACAGATGAAGAAACTGAAGCAAATGAAAGTTAAGTGACTTGCTCAGGGTCACACAACTATTAAGGATCTGAGGTTGGATATGAAGACAAATCTTACTGGCTCCAATTCCAGCATTCCAGCCACTTCATCATTAGCTACCTGATTACAATATTCTCGAAAATATGTATGAAAATAAAACCATACTTAAACAAACCAAGGAAGCATACTTTTAAGCAAAAGTCATTAGCATATGCCTTTGAAAAGTAAAAAATCTTTGCATAATGTGAATAGCAATCTATGTATTCTGCAAACGATTGTGTGGTATGTGTATAGAATTTAGTACAGAGGGTAAAAATGGGGACTGGGATGTTCATTCATTGAACCTGTATTTTATTTTATTATAGCCAAGTACATGTCAATGGAATTACTGATACAGAAGAGGAAAGAATTAAAGAAGCTGCAGCCTATGTTGCCAGAAGAAATCTTATGGCCACTGGTGAAGGTATCACCACCACCAAGCAGTCCACAGTGTCCTCTCAGCAAGAGGAGCTTTTTGAGAAGAAATCAAGAAAAGTGGCCATACGGGAGAAGGCAGACCGCCTAGTACTAAGGAAAACAGTAAGAGCAGATAAATAGGTCATGTTGCCAAGAGGGAAAATGCATGCAATCTATTTTAGATATGAGATTTCCTTCAAATGCTAAAGCCCATGAAACTCTACAAGGGTTAGGGGAAGCCAGGATAAAAACAAAATCGAAAATCAAAGGAAACATCATGTTAAATTCTGAAACATTTTAAAGAGCATTAAGAAATCCACTTAAGGGAGGGAGAATCCCTTGTTCTAGATTAGGGATAAGAAAACCTTAATAAGCTATAAAACATCATAAAAACCGTTTGCCAAAGTTACAAAAGATCAGAACAAATTATAACTCTTTAAAAGCAAATTTGAGGCTCAGAATGAAAATCAAACCCCAATCAGTTTAAAATTGTGATTTACTCATCATTGTTTTTCTTTTATTAGGGAGATAGAGCATTTTGATTTTAGAATCGTTTTGTTAACATGTTTTTTTCAGTTAGAAGAGACTGAGGAATTTCATAGAAAGTTGAATGAAGATAGCCTTCTTCATGCTCCTGAATTTGTCATCAAGCCTCGTTCCCATACTGTCTGGGAGAAACAGAATGTCAGATTACACTGCTCTGTGTCAGGCTGGCCAGAACCACGGCTTACATGGTAGGTTGTACCTTTATAAGAATTATTGATAGAAACAATATACATGAATTCTGATTTAGCTGTTACCACCAATGGACTTGATTTGGACTACCAGTATATAAAAATCAATGAAGATGGTTTCTAGTTTGGAGGATTGTCAGGAGGGATTATGATGCTGGACTCTGTACTTTATGCAGGGGAAAGAGGATGCTTTTCTAAAGGATGACTTTACTGTTTCTTCCTCTTATATACAGTATTAAAAGTTAGTCACCTCTTTAAAAAAAGTCAAAATCTATGACCACAACCAGAATAGGAGAGAACCTGAGAACTTTAATAAAATCCCTTCACCCTTTCACGCCAAGGTTTGCAAATTCAGAATCCTTTGTATCAGAAGCTATGCTCTACTGTTTTTCTTTTTTTTTTTTTAATGTAAATCATAAAAAAAGGATAGCTACTACTACTGTGTGCCAACTCTGATCTCATTGCACCTTCTCATATGCAACAGAAGATAATTAGGTTTGAAAATGTCACTTGTTATAGAGGATAGCAACATTATCTTTTTTGCCCCCAACAAAAGAGAAAAAAAGGTGTTTGTTTTTTTCCTTAGCATAAGTGTTTCTGTAGTTGTCTAATGTCTTCTAAGCCCTAGATTGCAAAATGACCTACAACAGGCACTGGGGCTCTGGGCACAGACCCTGGAAAAAATTAAGACAATTAAAAAAGAAGCTTTTTCTTTCTGATCCCTTGACACTGGTGACATGTGTATTTTGTGTGGTGTTTCCCTTATCCTCACATGTGGTGTGGAGAACAATGCATGCGGAAAGAATAAAAGAAAAATGAAAGTGAATATTCACCCGTGGAATTTCTTCCTTTCTTTTCTATGATAGTCAACACTTTTGACCTTTAATAATGGATAGATGAAATAATTCATTTTTTTCTTTAGTCTTCCAAGGTTACTCCTCAAGGAGCAATTTGTAATTATATATGCATACATGTACACATATATATACATATATATGTATATATATAAAAATTCATTTGTGAAAGCATCTATAATTGTTTTTATATTGGGCTTTCTTACTGTTATATAAACCATTTCATTGGCCTCATGAGCTTGAAATCCAGAGAATGGAAACCATATTCAATTATCAATTATTAAGGCAAATAACAGTAGGATCAATCAGAAATTAGATGTTTGGTAATATCATCTACTGAAAGTAAAAGGCTTTTTCAGTCATCTAGCTTAAATTCATAGCCTAGCTCAGTGATGGTGAACCTTTTAGAGACAGCGTACCATGCCCTGACACCCCCTCCCAGAGACCCATGTGCCGTGTCCCTACCACCACATGTATCTCACCCCCCTTACCTCACACAAGGGAGGGAAGAAGCACTCCTATGGGACTGCTGGGCAGAGGGGTGGGTGAAGTGAGGAATGTCCTCAGTGAGTGTAGAGAGGGGGAGAGGAGTTGCCTGAGTGCTCTGCTCTCTTCCAGCTCTGCCACCTGTGAGTCCCCACCTTACCCCTTGTGTATTCCCTTTGGGTGGCTGGGCAAAGGGGTAGGGGATGTGAAAAAATGTCATCAGGCATGGTGGAGAGGGGGAGAGGAGCAGCTCCATCCAAGTCCTTTTTCCTTTCTAGTAACAAACTTGGGGGGGGGCACAGAGAGGGTTCTGTGTGCCATCTTTGACATACATGCCATAGGTTTGCCATCACTGGCCTAGCTACTGTTGGGAATAAATTCCCCCTATGCCTCATTCCATTTACATTATAGTAGCCAGATGAACAATCAAGACCACTTCCATTTCCCACTGAAATTAACAGTTCTTCAGATTTCCTGGTATAGATGACTAATTTTCTGGTTGTTGGATACAGGGGTTTTCCAGTGTGGATAATGTTGGAAAGAATACTTTTTGGTGATAGTCACAGACACTGAAAGGATAAAGGTTGAGAGAGAGACAAAGAGAAAGACAGAGGCAGAGAGACAGAAAGAGATAGAGAGACAGAAAGAGATAGAGAGACAGAGACAGACAGAAATAGAGACAGAAACACAGAGAAAAAAGTATTTAAATTTTTACTGTATCCCCATATTAATGATTATCTAATCATAAATAATTTTGTCTTTCCCATTAAGATCCACGAAGACATGACTTTTGGCGCATTTTGTTCCAAGGTGTTTTATAACTAACAAAAAGCTTCCCTCTACCACAGAATGAAATATATCAATAAACGGACTATTTGGGGTCCCTTAGAAAGAGAGAAACAGAGAGAAACTTACTGCAAGACTTATTGCACATTATCTAATGCTGTTTCACACTCTTGTTGGAACTAATAATGATTTGCTGTGCCCTAAATGATGTTAGCAATTTAAGCGTACATTTTATAAAAGCTGACATATTGCTAATGGATAGTCCTCAAATAGAATAGAAATCTTTTTGCAATGTATCAGTTATATTTGAGTTTGAGGAGGCATGAATGTGTTTATTGTTCTTTGGGGAAACAATAAACAATGGAGACTGATTTTCCTAAGTATATTTAGATATCATGGAGACTTCCTGCTAAAAATGGTAGAAATCTAGAAACAGTCAAGAGCAAAACTGCTTTGACACATCTACTCATGATAGAATTTCAACCATAAATAGGAATAAGAATATCATCAGCTTCCTTTTAGGCATATGAATCAAGTCTAGGAGAGGTATGGATATCTTAAACCTTCTTTCTGGGATTTGGTATATTTATTTCACTCACATTTGGATGTAAATGTAGCCCATGACCTTCAAACAATTCAAGTAAACATTTATTAAATACTTATTGGGTGCGAGGTTCTGTGTACCATATAGTCTCTGAGGAAACAAAAATAAAAAAAACCATAATGTCCTTGGCTCTAAGTGACTTCTACTCTCATAGGGAGGGGTTAGGGGGGAAAGAGATATAAAATATTTGTGTACAACAATATGCAAATAGACCTCATAATAATAGCTAGCATTTATATTATTTTAAGATTTGCAAAGCATTCTATGTATGTTATTTCATTTGATCCTTGCAACCACCTCATGAACTACGTTCCTATTATTATGCCCATCTAAGGCTTACAGGGTTAAGTGACTTGTCCATTGCCACACAACTGAGGCAGGATTTGAACTCTAATGTTCTGACTCTGAGTCTAGAACTCTTTCCACTCTACCACCTAGCTGTATTGATACAAGGCAACAATAATATTAATGTCCATATGTGGCTTATAGGATTACAAATTTCCCTGCAACAATTCTATAAGATAGGCAGACCAAGAATTATTATTCCCATTTTAAAAGTGAGGAAACAGCCTCAGAGAGGTAAAGAGTTTGGTCAAAAGTTACATAGCTAAATAATGTTAGGGCCATTATCTGAACCTAGGTTTCTTGATATCAAGTTTAGCTTTCTTGATGATAGGAGAAAAAAAGAGATGAAAACCACATTTTTATTAAAAAATGGAATTAAACATGACTCAAAAGCTCCTTTTCAGGTGAGGCACCAGGGAAAGTCTCATAGAAAAGACAGTTCCTATTTTGGCCCTTGAACAGAAGGAGGATTTCAACAGTTTGATATAAGGGAAGAGGATCTTCCAGGCCTTTGTGAATATGATGAGTTAAGAGAGTACAGAATAAAACAAAAGGAAAAAAATTCAGTTTTGCTAGAAGGTAGTATACAAAGAAGGAGTCACATGAAATAAATCTAGGAAAATACAGCAGAGTTAAATTTCAACATACCTTGAATGCCAGGTTAAAAAAAGCAATTTTATCCTATAGTTAATAGGGAGTCATTGAAGATTCTTGACTTAGAGGTTGACAAGGTGGATATGTATTAGGAAATTTATTTTGTCAGCCACATAGTGAAAATTTGTCTCTGGAGATAACACATTTCTCTCTCATGAACCCTTCTCAACTTATTCCAAAAGCCCACTTCATGATGGGATTAGCACCAGCCTAAGCACAATTATAATACCTTCTGTGAAACTTTGCCAGGGGTAGGGGTGATAGCTAAGTATTTGGCTTTCACAGGTCTTACCTACTGATTTGAAAACTTGATGGAAAACAAAAATTAAGAGCCAATTGTCAACAAAACAAGTAACTAAGATAGTACTGCAGATATGATCAATAAATCCGAAAAAAAGATTTTCCTTCTGATAAACCAAAATGTGAAACTCTCTAGGAACATCATTGAGAATTGACTCTAGCACTTAACTATAATAAAGTATGTTGTAAATTTCTTGGATTCCCTGAAATGGGATTCCTAGGTTTTCTAGAGTGTAGGCCTTTTAGAAGCTATCTAAGTACCCTAAATCATTTTAATACAGTGTAGAAAATGTGGTTTTCCATAAAATATGTATTCATCCACCATAGTTAAGGAAATTTAGGGTTAAGCTTAACAAAAGGTTTTGGTTTTTTTACTCCATTTAAATACTTTCATTATTGTTGAGTCATTTGTCAATCTTGTCCAGCCTTTCATGATCCTTTTTGGGGTCTTCTTGGCAAATATACTGCAGTGGTTTTCCATTTTCTTCTCCAGCTCATTTTATAGATACAGAAACTGAGGCATAAGGGGTGAAGTGACTTGCTCAGGGTCACACAATAAGTGTCTGAGGCCAAATTTGAATCCAGTTCTTCTTGATTCCGGGCCTGCTCCTCTATCCAGTGAGCCATCTAGCTGCCCCCATTTATTTATTTATTTTTTAATCAAAAAAAAATTTTGACCCTCATTTTATTTTATTTTAGAATCCAGAAATTTTTATTTATTTAATTAATTTAGAATATTTTCCCATGGTTACAAGATTCATGTTCTTTCCCTCCCCTCTCCCCACTCCCTCCTGTAGCCAACACACAATTCCACTGGGTTTTACATGTGTCATTAATTAAGACCTATTTCCATATTTTTTATTTGTACTTTTGCAAAAAAAATTTAAAAAATTTGCAAATTATTGATTTTTGCACTAGGGTGATCATTTAGAGTCTATATCCCCAATCATATCCCCACCAACCCATGTGATCAAGCAGTTGTTTTTCTTCTGTGTTTCTACTCCCACAGTTCTTCCTCTGGATGTGGATACCATTCTTTCTCATAAGTCCTTCGGAATTGTCCTGGGTCATTGCATTGCTGCTAGTAGAGAAATCTGTTACATTTGATTGTGCTACAGTGTATCCGTCTCTATGTATAAGGTTCTCCTGGTTCTGCTCCTTTCACTCTACATCAATTCCTGGAGGTCATTCCAGTTCACATGGAATTCCTCCAGTTCATTATTCCTTTGAGCACTATAGTATTCCATTAACAACAGATACCATAATTTGTTCAGCCATTCCCCAATTAAAGGGCATCCCCTCATCTTCCAATTTTTTGCCACTACAAAGAACGCAGCTATGAATATTTTTGTACAAGTCTTTTTCCCTATTATCTCTTTGGGGTATAAACCCAGCAGTGGTATGGCTGGATCAAAGGGCAGACAGTCTTTTAGTGCCCTTTGGGTATAGTTTCAAATTGCCTTCCAGAATGGTTGGATCAGTTCGCACCTCCACCAATGTCTCAATTTTGCTGCATCTCCTCCAACATTTATTACTTTCCTTTGCTGTCATGTTTAGCTGCCCCCATTTAAATATTACTACCTTTAAAAAAAGAAAAATCACAGATATTTCCTGTTATGTTCACTGATCAGGCCCTGGTTATAGAATTTAAGCATAACTAATAGGCGGGTAGGTTGCCCAGCAGAACTAGAGTCAGGAAGCCCCAACTTCCAGGCGAGGGCAAAATTTGGCCTCAGATACTTCCTAGCTGTATGACCCTGAACAAGTCACTTTCCCTCGGTCTGTCTAAATTACTTCAACTATAAAACAGAGATGACAATAGCAGCTACCACCTGGGCTTTGTGAGATCCAAATAAGATAATATCTGTAAAGGCTTAGCACAGTGCCAGACACATAGTAGGCACTTAAGAGATGCTGGTTTCCTTTCTGACTGACAAGGCAAGTAAACCTGACAACATATGGCACATTCTACACAAGCAGTTTCCAACTTGTCCATCAAGAGGAAAGATGGGTTCCATCTTCTGTTCTCAGAAGCCAAGATGGGTCATTGCAATAACTATTTACAAAGTAGTCTCCTACATCTTGAGTATAATAAGGGTCAGAAATAGAGCATTTACTGATAAGGAAACCGAGTCTCATAACCTCAAGTTGATCTAGGTTCTAACAGAGCCACAATTCAAACACAGGGTCTTCTTATTCCAAATATAATTGATTGCTCTTGCCTGCCTTTCTTGGAATTAACATCTCTGTAACAAGCAGACTAGGCAGAGGACTGAAAAGTGTTATCTCACTTAGAAAAAGGTTTCCTTTTTTGGGGGGCTGCTGTTTCTCTTTATTTTTACCACCAGCCTCTAGTCTCTTGGCTGATGAGGAAAACAGAGTGGTGAAGGAAACAGAGGCACCGTCTTCTACAAGTTACATGTTACAGTGAAAAGAGTTGTTGTTCAGTCTTGTTCTTCATGAAACTCGTTGGGGTTTTCTTACAGATGTTGGAGCAGTTTGCTTCTCTAGATTATTTTACAGATGAGGAAACAGAGGCAAACAGTGATTAAACAGCTTTTCCAGGGTCATAAAGCTAGTATCTGAGGTTGGATTCAAACTTAGGTTTGGCACTATCCACTGTACTTCCTACTCCTATTATCAGAGGACCTGGATTAAAATCCTGTCTCCAATGCTTGTTGCTGGTGTTACCTGGGTCAAGCCACTTAATTTCGCCTCATACTTTGACTCCTTTATCTATTAAATCTATTCCATTAAATATGTGAATATTTTATATATTCCTATATAT
>NW_025379771.1:0-7559 GCF_016433145.1 Gracilinanus agilis | reverse complement strand
GTGTGTGTGTGTGTGTGTGTGTGTGTGTGTGTGTGTGTGTGTGTGTGATACTGTCACACTGCTAGAAATTGTCTGAGGCTAGATTTGAATCCAGAACCACCTGCCTCTGGGCCTGGCTATCAATCCACTGAGCCACCTAGCTGCTTACTCCAGGCTACCTTTCTAGATTTGCTGAGTATTACTCTTCCTTGGACACTTTGTATTCTAGCCAAATTGACCTACTTGTTCTCCTTGAACAATACATTCATCTCCTATCTCCATGCTGTTGCCCAGGTTATTCCCCTTGTCTAGAATGCACTTCCGATTTTCCTCTGAATGAAAGTATCTCTCACTTCTTTTCAAAGCTCAACTGAAGTGCCACCTCTTACAGGAAACCTAACCCCATCCATCCCTCCATCTCCACCCAACACACAACTCTACACCCTGGTTGTTGATGCTATCCTGCCTGGAAACTACTTTGTATGTATGTTATAGTAACTTTTCTGAGTACATATTATTTCCTTCCAAAGGAATTTAAATTCTTTGGAAGCAAGGGGTAGTTTTTTGTTCATTTGTTTCTTTTTTGCCATTACATTCCTAGCATATAACTATCTAGCATATGTTGTTATTGTTCAGTCCTGTCTGACTCTTTGTGACCCCATTTGGTGTTTTCTTGGCAGAGACACTGGGATGGTTTGCTGTATCCTTCTCCAACTCATTTTACAGATGAGGAACTGAAGCAAGCAGAGTGAAGTGACTTGCCCAGGGTCACACAGCTAGTGAGTGTCTGAGATCAGTTTTGAACTCAGGTTTCCTGGCTCCAGCTCTGATGCACCACCTAGCTGCCTTGCCATTTATAGTAGTCAATAAATGCTTGTTGAAAGGCTGAATGAGTGAATGAGGGCAGATATTAAGAAAATTACACTTTAACAAGGATGAGGAAATACATGCAAATGAAATGATTAGAAAATAAGATGCAAGGGCATCTATGGTGCTGGGGGCTTGTGTTAGAGAGAGAGAGAGAGCAAGAGCGAGAGAGCGGGAGAGCTGTCTGGCATATGTAATATTGAAAAAACACAAATTCTTCTAAATAAAGTGATACTTTTATTAGGTAAATTGCATATTAAGAAACTATATTGTGGGTCTTTGACCTCTGGTGATGAGTAAATAATTTCCCCAGTTGGTTTATGTAATTAGGTTCCAGATTGTTGGAAGGCTGGAAAGTATTGCGCAAAAAGTATTGAATTTGGAGTTTGGGTCTGGGTTTGAATGCCAACTATGTCCCTTCCTTCTGTAAGAACTGTGGGAAGTTATTTTACCTGTATATGCCTCTGTTTCCTCATTTGTAAAATGAAGGGTTTGGACTAGAAGACCTATAATTTCCCTTCAATTGGACTTGGATAAGCATGTATTAAGCAATGATTTTGTGCCAGAACTGTCTTGGGATCTGGAAATACAAAGATTAAACCAAGACAATCCCTGCTCTCAAGAAACTTATAGTCTATAGGGGGAGGGGGGGATTGGGGGACAAATAAGATACAAGGATCATAGAGTTACAAGAGACTTTAAAAGGTTAAATCTATGATCTTATTACTAATAGCTAACATTTATATGCGGTTTAAGGTTTGCGAAACACTTCACATAGATTATCTCATTTATTACCTAGATTTTGTTAAATATTTTTTTATTTTGTTAATTGATATTTTAACACGATTATATTTTATCATTATTATCTAGATTATCTAGCTGTAGAACTAGGTGGCTCAGTGAATAGATTTCCAGGCCTGGATTTGGGAAAACCTGAATTCAAATCTGGCTTCAGACCTTGATTAGTTGTGTGAACAAGTCGCTTAACCTGTTTGTCTCAGTTTCTTCATTTGTAAAATGGGAATAATAATAGACCTATCTCTAAGAGTTGTTGTGAGGGTCAAATGAGACAGTAATTATAAAGTACCTAGCACAGTATCTGGCATATAGTAAGTGCTATATAAACATTAGCTATTTACTATTTTTATTTTATCATTATTATTATATCCTAAAGGTATCTTGGGGGTACAGTGTATGCAGTACTGGGCCTGGAGTCAGGGAAACCTGAAGTCAAATCTGACAGAAGACACTTACTAGCTGCATGATCCTAGGCAAGTCACTTCATCCTATTTGCCTCAGTTTCTCCATCTGTAAAATGAACTGGAGAAGGACATTGCAAATCATTACAGTATCTTTGCCAAGCAAACCCCAAATGAGGTGACTAAGAGGCAGACACAAATGAAAAGACTAAACAACAATAACAAAGAACATAAAACTACAAAAATCCTTTGCTCCCTCCTGTCACTCATTATTCCCAACTCAGCCCTATGAACCCTCCAACCCAGGGCCCTATCATGTTTCAGAGAGAGGATATTGTGTTTGGAATACTATGATCACTGTTGCCCTGCATGATCTTTCTTCTTCTGACTACTGTTTTATTATCTCCTTACTCCCAAATGTGGTTCTCTCAACTCTGCCTTTTAAATAGCCCACCCTTCACACAATCAGATTCTTCACTGGGTTATATCACCATGTTGTGGGCCCACGCAAACTTCTTGGGATATATAGTCCAGGTAATTTTCCTCAAACCTCGAGCATTGTAGGAAATCGAATCCATGGATCAGTCTGGAAAATAAACTAGAATTAGAATCCTTTCTTGGATTTAGGTCAATCTACCTTGGGACAAGGCACCATAAGTTTCCCAGCTCCAAACTAAGGAAAGGAGGACACAACACACACACTCTATGAGAGAGTGAGAGAGTGACAGAGATAGACAGTGACAAAGAGAAGAATTGAAAGAAAGCTCTATAAATTGTTTCCTTTTCTTTCATTTGCCATAAGAGGACTGATGGGCAAGAGGAATGCACAGTAATCTTTTGTATTCTCACATTCTTCCTACTATAATTATACCAAGTATGATTACTTTCTTATTTTCCAGGGCTTCAGTAGTCTACTTCTTAGCAACTTTTGAGGTTCACATGTGCCAAAAGAAAATGGTCTGCCTCCATCCCTGGAGGTCTTCAAGTGGAGGTTGGATGTCAGAGATGATATAGAGACTTTGAAGCAATGGGAAGGTTAGAGAAGACCATTGAAGGAAAACATTCAAAATTTGGAGGTTTCCAGGCACCTTGTGTTAAGCTGGGTCAATGAGAGAAGCATCTAAAGACACTTTTCATTTCTTAAAAATTAACCAAAATATAGAATTTTGAAAGGAAACCAAAGAAATGTCTGCCAAGACCCAATTCTCTGCCCCAACGTGTCAGTTCACATGCAAGTTGATGATTAAAGTTGTTGATGCCAGACCTTTCTGCTACTGCCAAGTGATGTAGACCTGCCAGATACAATACCCAGACTACTGGAGTCAGGGAGAGGAGAAAGGTCCATTGGGTTGGCTTCAAAAGAGCTGGCACCTTAGGACAAAGTGCAAACTCTTAGGGGTTCCCATGAAAGAAGGATGGCCTTTGAGCCTTGCGAGTTTGTGCTGTTGGAGAGCAATGCCTAGCAATCATAGTTGGAGACTCAGTTCCTTTTACTGCTTAGTCTAAACCTATTACATAATGATTTCTGAATTCCTTTAGCACTTATATGTATTACCTGTATAAAAACAAACACATATACGCTCTCATAGACCGACATGCATATGCCCAGAGAACTATCCTTAGGCAGAGGCCAAGAACTGACTATCTACAATGATAGGTAATTTAAGGGCCTTTAGGCAGCCTTCTCTACCCACAGACAACTCCCACATAGGCCTGCCATATGGATTAAAATTTATTATTCAGTCTTTTGCATTAAGGTACAAAAAGGTCAATGATAGTATGCTTAGATGCCTCCAGGGTCTCCTTTTGTTAGCTTGGGAAAGCTAGCTAAAGACAGTCCTCAAGATATTTGCCTTCCAAGTATATACTAGCTCTTGCCATAGAATCTCAGAGTGTAGGGAATATATTCTCTCTTTACAATTGACCTCCTTGTTTTTCCCTAGTCTCTAAATTCCATTTCTTGCCTGTCTGCTTTCTGTACAGGCAGTCTCCTACACCTGTGATGCACTCCTTCTTCATCTCCACTTTTAGAATCCCTACTCTCCTTTTCCTGAGGAAAGACTTCAAAAAACATTAACCACTTCCTATAGGGAGAAAATCAAACATAAACCACTGAATATGGGGGGGGGGAGAATCTTTCCTAATCCCCATAGTTTTTAGTACTGTTTTCTTCTTCTTCAAATTATCCTGCATAAATTGATTAATGTACTTAGGTGCATTGCTTTGTCTCCAAGGTAAACTTCTTAAAGCAGGGTTTGTTTTTCATTTCACCCTTTTTTTGTCTTTATATCCCCATCATGTAACAGGATTTTGCTTTGGGAATAGGCATGTAGCAAATGGTTTTTTTGATGAGACTAGATAGGGAAGGTATTAGTAAGTGCTAATGTAATAGTAACTATTGTTAATGAAAAGTTATCTAATAGAAACTTAGTAAATAAGAGTGTCTCTGAAGCTCAGGAAGGTTGGTCACACAGCTACAGAGTGACAGAGGTGGGATCTGGGCCAAGGTAGGTATTCCTTGATGCCAGCTTCAATATTCTGTTTACTATGTCACACTGCCTCTTAATTATAATAAGTCCTTGTATTTCAACCATTGCTTCTTATAAATCATTAGATTTGCTTGTCAAGGCAATTATTATTATTCCTATTGAAGAGAAGAAGTGAAGTGACTACTGTAACATCCATGATCTTAAGTGGGGTCAGAGCTGCCTCACAGAATTCCATAGTGCCCTCCAGAACTCCAGGAGAGGGGGCAGTTGGGACAGTTAGAAACCTGAGTATAAAAGGCCAGGTCACCCTACTTGCAGGGACACTTTGATCACACTCCTTGTGGGTTCAAGGGCTGGGAGGAAGTTAGATTACTCTTTGGTTAGCTCATCTCTGACCTCAAGGGCTGAGTGTTACTCTGCTGGTTTACTACTGGGAGAATATCTCAATTGCAGCATCTTAACTAATCTCTATACAGATTTTCAAGCAAGATTACCTTTCCATCATAAACCTAGTTACATTAGATTAGGAAAAAGATTACTTAGTGAGTGGGGTAGAAGTTAAGTTGTTCAAAACCAACAAGTTCATTAAACTTTCATTCCTAAAACCATTTCCCCTCACCCTGTTTTCCTGAAAATAATAAACCCCTTTGCTTGTTAAGTTACTGGGCCTGTGTGAAGTTAGCTAGGATATACTTACCATTCAATATACTTTACCAAAGAAAAGCTCCATTCAAATAAGCTCTGGTGCAGCTTCTTCCTGAGAGCAGGTCATCTGTATTTGAAGTTTATCTGGAATCTCTTCTATCCTAGAGTTTGGGGAATAATTTAAATGGTGAGAGTTGTTAATCTCAGTGGGATTATTTCCTATCAGTTTACCAACTCGAACCCTGAATTAACCAAGTTTGTACAGCCTCCATTGCCTGAACTAAAAGGGATTCAGTTAAACAGTTATTGCCTTCTGGTCCAACTGCTCCTGGGGTGGGGGGGGGGAGTAGGAAGAATTCTATTCACTCCTACCCCTCCCCCTTGTTAGGACAGCCAGCTTCATCCTCTAGTTGGACTCCATTGCTAATCATAGCTAATCTGAGTCAATTCAACACTACCTGTCTTCACATAGTGAATCCAAGAGAGAACCTTGAGCAGAAGCTCAAGCATCATGATGACTAGGGCCACAATGTCACTGCACACACCATCTCACAATACAGTATAAGGTGGCAATTTTGTTTAACAAGGCTCTGATAATCTAGACTGGAGTTGGACTGCAGGCTATGTTGTACCATCTGTGAAGAAAGAGTTTAGTTGGAAAATTAAGAGTATAAGCCACATGGAGGTTGGGTAGGGAGGAAGATTTTCCTCTTTCGAGATCCAGCTATTGCCAAAGACTCCAGAAAGACCTATTTACATGTGAGCAACTTAATAGCTAACTACAAACCATTCATTAATGCAGGTCTATCTGACAGACTTTTATTAAGCACTGGTTTGTGTGAAAGTGTCTACTTGAAAGTAACATTGTCTTTCTTTTAAAATAAGTTTCTAATTCAGTTTTCTCCATAATTTCAGACCAAGCCAACTCCCTCCCCACTCCCTAGTCTTGCACATTCAGTGAGATTTGCCCAAAGCACCCACTGTTCTAAGAGCCCATGCCAGAAGGTAGCACACAGTTTTGGCAGGTATAAGCATGTTATAACTCATGCTAGGAAGCACCAGGAAATCAGACACTTAAACCAGTGATTAGGTTATTTCTCAGAAAGTTCTCTTGGGAGTCCAATAGCAGATATAAACCTGAGAGCTTTCACTCTTTACCATCTCAGATCCAGATTCCTTGACTTGTTATTTGAAGTTCTCTTTGATCTTGACCAAATCTGTTTCTCTCATTTTAGTTACTAGCCTTCAAATATATCAGCTCATTCCTGCCTCTCCTTCTTTGTTCATATCTCTTGCCATCTACTCTATCCCAAATCCTATCCCCTCTCACACTCATAATTTAAGGAACATCACTGGTCCTCAAGCCTGACTATTGGCATAAGACTCTCCTCACTGGTAGAAACAATGTTTATTTAATGCTTTTCTCATGTGTAAGAGGAAGAGTTAATGAATGCTTAGGAGAGGAAATTTGCTCTTCTGACTTCTGGTTGGGTGTTCAGAAGCAGAGGAATGATTGAAATGACTTTTCCCAGTCTAATGGTTCTATGATTCTATTCAGTTCTACTGCAATGACATCGTCACTTCATTTAACATAACAGAAACATAGCCCTTTGGTAGTTGGGCCTAATTTCCTTTTTCTGAGGAAGCTAACTAAAAAAAAAAGGGGAGTGTGTGTGTGTGTGTGTGTGTGTGTGTGTGTGTGTGTGTGAGAAAGAGAGAGAGAGAAAGAGAGAGAGAGAGAGAGAGAGAGAGAGAGAGAGAGAGAGAGAGAAAGAGAGAGAGAGATCTGAGCTTTTTGTTTGATTTGTTTCTCTGCAAATAACATCTTTTAAATAATTGAAGGTGGAGGGTGAACATTTATATTGAAATCTGAATATTGCAGCTGGGGACATCAGCTTCCCTTTCAGGGTATATCACTAAGAACTCCTTCATTCATCCTATTGCATAAGAATGGGAAGGAAAGGGAAGAGGAACCATTAGAGATTTACCACAGGCTTAATCTAAGTGAATGAAAAATTAATCTGAATTTCAGGAAGACTGAGCAATATAAGAACTCAAGGAACTCAGGACCCTGCTGTGGGCTTCAGGAAAGGTGCCAAACAGTAGCTCATGCTTTGGAAACAAAGCCCTCTGGTGTTCAGGGAGTTGAATACAACACATTTATTGCCTAAATTGTAGTTTTCTGTGGGTGGTAAGAATGGGGATGAGATCAAGGCCAGGGGAGTGGAATAGGATTAAACATCTTTTTTATCTATTGCTTTATCACCCCCCCCTTTTCTTCTTCTCCTTTCCTCTTCTCCTTGCATTTCTCCCTCACCTCCTTTGTCCTCTCTTTTGCTTCCTTTTCCCTCCCTTCCTCCCTCCCTCCTTCCCTTCTTTC
>NW_025379770.1:0-6496 GCF_016433145.1 Gracilinanus agilis | reverse complement strand
AAAAAAAAAAAAGAATAAGAAATATAAGCAAAAGTCACAGGATCCACAGACCTGGAAAGGACCTCAGAAACCATCTAATCCAACTCTAATTTTATGTGTTGGGGGAATAAATGCTTGTTAATTGAAAAAAATAAATAAAATTTAATTTTAAAAAGATACACACTTTTGGACATGAACAATGTGGATATTGGTTTTTCCTGATGATCTATATTTATTATGAGAATTTTCTTTTTCTTTTCCAAGAAGGGAGGAGGCAAAGAGGGAAAACAAATACTTAAATGAAAAGGTAAAGTTTAATTAGCAAGGTGGTATGGTATCAATTCTAAGACAGAAGAGCTGCAAGAGCTAGGCAAATGGCTTTAAGTGACTCGGCAAATAACTGGTAAGTGAGTAGGAAAATGGGGTAAATAACGTGTCCAGGATCACACAGCCAGGAATAGTCTGAGGGCAGATTTGAACCCAAGTCCTCCCAACTCCAGGCAATGGCACTTATTATTTTTTTATGAAAAAACTGAGACCCAGAGATGTCAAAGGATTTGGTCAAGGTCATACGAGTAGGAAGTGACAGAAGAAGGGTTTGAACTTGTCTCCTGACTCAACTCTCCCCCTCATCCTGCCAGGATCACACAATCTGGCTTCTACGAAGGAACGATCCAAAGGAGGTCCACACAACTCCAACCCCTCCTCCCTGGAAGGATTTCTCTGGAAGATGGAAAGGCTAATTCTCAGGAAAACCAAAGAACCCTCCACTTAGCTAGCTCTCCGCTGGGCAGGGCGAAGGAGATTGCAACATCCCCACAGCAGGATGTGACAATGTCGCAACTGCCTTGGCACTGCCCCATTGACACAGAGTGATACATCATGGTGACAGGTCAATGCTGCTCCCTAGACAAAGAGACTGGTTACCCAGGGAGCAATGGAGAAACAAGAGCTTTCTAATGGTGCCCGAGAGGAGCACACAGAAGGCCTTTCAGCTCCAGGGTTGGGCTCAGGGAAAAGACTTCTCCCCCACAACCACCCATACATTCCATGGTTTCTATGCAAAGGACTCATGGTTTGGGGTTAGCCAGGAAAAGAGGGGGTTCCAATTCAGCCTCTACTGCTTCCTAGCTCTCTGACCCCAGGTGAGTCCTGTAGGCTCTTTACACCCCAGTTTCCTGATGAGTAAAATGAGAAGAATGGTATCTGAAGTTCCTGCCTACCTTTATGAGGATGAAAATGAAATAATCCAAATAAATCACTTTCTAAACCATAAAGCAATATATAAATGTCAGTTATTGTTAATATATTGGTGAGGGAGCTCAGTGGATTGAAAGCCAGACTTGGAGATTGAGAGATCCTGGGTTCAAATCTGGCCTCAGGCACTTCCTGGCTCTGAGACCCTGGCCAAGTCACTTAACCCCCATCGCCTTACTGCTCTTCTGCCTTGGAACCAATGCACAGTATTGATCCTAAGATGGAAAGTAAGGGTTTAAAAAGAAAAAAAAGAAAAAGAAAGAAGGGGGAAGAAGTGTTGTCCAACAGATGGGGAATGTCTGAAGAAGTTGTGGTAGCTAAATGGGATGGAACACTATTATAATGTAAGAAATGATTTTTTTTTTAAAAAGACCATTTCAGAGAAACCTGGGAAGATCTGTATGAACTGATGCAGAGAAAAGTGAGTAGACTCAGGAAAACAATTTATATTATTACAACATTATAAAGACAGACTATTTTGAAAGATAAGAACTCTAATCAACACAATGACGAACCAGAATTTTAGGGTGTCAGCGATGAAGTGTGCTACCCGCCTCCTGACAGAGGGGATGGATTCAAGGTATGAGACTTTTTAAAAATTTTTTGACATGGGCATTTGCATGGATATTTTGCTTGACCATGTACATCGCTTACCAGGGTTTTATTTTTCTTCCCCCTTCCAACAACTTTGTTTTGGTAGAGAGAGAAAGAAAATAGATTTTTGTTAGTTGAAAATAAAACTGTAATTTAAAAAATAAGACAAACGGATGAGATTGAACTAGATCGCCTCTCAGATCCTCTGTAGCACTAAATGAATGACCCCATGATTTCTGCCTATCCGATTTTGTACCCGACTCCCCTAACAGAGGGCAGAGAGCAGTACTTGGTTTGGAATCAAGAAGACCCATCTTCGGGAGTTCAAGCTCAGACACTTACTAGCTATGTGACCCTGGGTAAGTCTCTTATAACCTTGTTTGACTCAGTTTCCTCAGGAGAGAGAAAGGGCAAACCACTCCCATATCTTTGCCCCGAGAACCCCAAATGAGGTCACCAAAAGTTGGACACGACCGAAAAACAACTTAACAACCTCCTGACATGGGGCCCCTCCATTCCTAGAGGCCCAGCAACCCAGCTGAAGATTTAACAATGCAAGTGTTGGAACATGACTTCAACCCCAGTGCCTTGCTCCCAGCAGAGATTAGGGGTATTTGCATATGATTCAGCTGTGAGCAATTTCTTTACGGGATATACAAATTTCAGTGTTATAAGAGGCTGCAACGCCCTAGCTTTAGGCCCAAGAAGCCAGTGGATAAACACATCAAGCCAGAGTTGGCAGGACAGGGCTCCAAGACTATCAGGCTCATCAGGAACACTGGCAAAGCCTTTATGAAAATGGGCAGATGTCAGAGAAATCAAAACAAACTCAACTTCCCCACCTCCACTTATCACAGAGGGCATCAGTTGAAGCCAGGCCCCACCTTAGCTCTCTTGGCTAATTGTCCTCAAACACAGAGAGATCCTCCATCGCAGGACTAGTTATGAAACCTTGGGATTCCATGATGGATCCCACTGGGAATGGCAGATTGGTGGGATGGCTCTGGACCCAGCCTAGCTGTGGCTTGAGCTCACTCCTGTCGGAGCCCCCTTTGTCAACTGGGGAAACGGAGTAGGATAAATGAAGTACTTTGACATGATAGATAGAACACTGCCCTGGGAGTTAAGAAGACCTGAGTTCAAATCCTACCTCACTTATGAGCTTTGTTACTCTCAGCGAGTCATTTAACCTCCTTGACTGTTTTTTCTCCTATAAAATGAGAGTGTTGGATTGGATAACTTCTGAGGGAAGTCCCTTCTGGTCTTCAATTCCAAATTAGACCCTAATTTGTCCAGTGCTTAGCAGAGTGCCTGATATATAGTAGGTGCTTAATAAATGTTTGTTCTCTTCCTCATCCCTAAATCAATGATGCCAGGAAGTCCTAGAGTCATAGAAATACAGATTTTCAAGAAGAAAAACAATCTATTTCAAAGATCATTCAGGCTAATCCCCTCTGTTGTTTACTTCTAATTTATCCTATAGAGAGATTGTACATAGATAGCTGTTTGCAAGTTGTCTTTCTCATTAGGTTGTGAGTTCCTGGAGGGAAAGGGACTGTCTTTTGGTTTTCTTTGTATTCCCAGAGCTAAGCACAGTGCCTGGTGTGTAATGAATGTTTGCTAGCTGATTGATCTTTAGTGGTACTGGACATATCTAGTCTGGAATGGCTCTTAGGCTTCTTTGCCCAGACACCTCCATGAAAACCACCAGACAATAACTGCCATTTATCTAGCACTTTTAAGATTTATAAATATTATATTTAAAAATATTTCATTTGAACCTCCCAACAACTCTGGTAGGTAGCTGCTCTTATGATCCCCACTTTACAGATGAGGAAGCTGAGGCAGACAGAGTGTCACACAACTGGGAAGTGTCTGAACTCATGTCTTCGTGAGTCCAGGTCCAGAGTTCTCCCCACAGAACCACGTAGCCATGTAAAATTAGACCCCTTCCCTGATCAAAAAAACTGCCCCCCCCCCATTCTCTAAAGCACACAGGGGACCAAAATCTCCCGTCCCTATTTTCTAGTTTCCAATAAAATCCAGATCTAGCAAAGGCAAGTTCCCCTGGCTCAGAAGATCAAGATGGAGCCCTCGGTTCCTACCAGACCTAATCATCCCTAAAGCAGAGAGGTGGATTGCTTCAGGTTCATTCCTCCTCAGTTCATGACTCCTTCTAAAGTAACCCAGTAGGAAGTGGCATTAGGTAAGAGGCCAAGGACTTCTGGGAAGAAACAGAAAACTGGGCTCTGTCTCAGCCTGGGACCTCAGTGGTGAAGGTCACAGCCCATTCTGGGAGCGACTTCATTTTCATGGAGCTTCAAGAGCATCAGAGCTGGGAAGAATCTCAGAGATCCTCTTGTCTAACACCCTGTTTTGATAGATGACTCCAAGTGACCCAGCCTAGAGAGTCACAGAACCAGGACCAGAACCCACAGGGCTCTTTCTTTTGCTCCACACTAACTTCAACCTAGGGCCAGGGCAATCCTTTTACTCCATCCAGATGGCCGACCAATAAATTCCAGTCTACTGAAGTCTCCACTCAGGAAGCATTTACTGATGGACCATCCTGTGTAAGGCACTGGTGGACCAAACAGAGAAGGCCATAATGGCGGCCCTCAGTTCCTGAACTATTTATATTGGCTCCCATTCCTGATTCATTCTGTATTAAGCTCCCTCCCACATTCTACGGGACATGCAAACTAGCCTTCTTGCTGTTCATCACATACAACACTCCCTCTCTCATCATACCGTTCCATCGACTATTCCCCAAGCCTGGTGTTCATTTCCTCCTCTCCCAGAATCTCAGTTTCTTTCAAAACTCTACCCAAGTGCCCTTTTCTACAGGAAGCCTTTCTTGATCCATAAGCGAGTATGCTTCCCTCTACTCCCCCCAAATTAGCTTGTACTTATTTTATAAATATTTACATCCACATTATCTTCCCTGATAGAAAGGAAGTTTCTGGGGGGGGGCAGGGAGAGCCTCGTTTTTGTCTTTGTAACCCCAGTGCCTAAACAAATACAAGTTGATGCAAGAGACAGCCTGGGATCACCAGTCATAGATTTGTATTTCTGGGATTCTCAGGGGTACCTGATTTATTAGGCTGTAGCATTTCCTACGAAGTGCAGATTCCCCTAACATACCTCCACACAGGAGGAGAACTGGGGCAGAGCCAAGTCCTCTGATTTCCCATCTACTGGTTTTTCCACCCCAGTATCCCCCACCAAGGCTGTTTACCTTGGAAAGCTTTTGTCTAACAAGATGAGTTGCCCAAGAATTAAAATCTGTAGGTATCTGGACTAACGTGTTTCTTTAATCCATTACCACCTTTCAGTCACTCTGGAGGTAAAAGGGGAATAAGATAGTCACTTCTTGGTCTTATATTAAAATACTCACCCTTCAGCCTGGCATCCAAAGCCTTCCACTATCTGATCCCATCCTCCTTCTCTAGCCTAATTCTGTTATTAGTCCTCTTCTGTCGCCTACTATCAGTCAAATTGGACTATTACTTGTTTACTAAATACTCCATCTCTAGTTTCCTAGCCTTGGGATTGACTGACCTGATGCTTGAAATGCTCATCCTCCTAATATTGGCCTCCTGGAATCTCTGGCTAATAATAATAATAATAATAATAATAATAATAATAATAATAATAGGAATAATTATAACAACAACAATAAATTGCATTAAAAGCATTTTTTAAAGCTACAATATCTCCATTGATCCTCATAACAAATCTGTGAAGTAGGTGCTATTATCAACCCCCATTTTACAGATGATAAAACTGAGGCTGAGTAAAGTTGATTCACTTGCCCAGGGTCACTGAAGCAAGATTTGAAAGCTTTTCCAGTGCCAAATCACACTGCTTCCCAAAGCTCAGCTTCTATAAGAAAGGAGGCCTTTCACAATCAAATGTAATGGACTTCTCTACTAGTAGCAATGCAATGATACAGGACAAGGCTGAGGGACTTATGAGAAAGAAAACTATCCACATCCAGAGAAAGAACTGTGGGAGTAGAAACACAGAAGAAAAACAACTGCTTGATCACATGGATCAATGGGGATGTGATTGGGGATGTAGACTCTAAACGATCACCCTAGTGAAACTATCAATATCATGGAAATAGGTCTTGATCAATGACACACGTAAAATCCAGTGGAATTGTATGTTGGCTATGGTAGGGGGGAGGGAGGAGAGAACACGAATCATGTAACCATGGTAAAATTTTCATAATTAAATCAATAAAATAAAAATAAATTAAAAAAAGAAAGGAGGACTTTTCTGGCTCCACATGTTGTTAGCCCCTTACATCTACTTTCTATGTATCTTTTTTTATATGTTAGTCTCCACAATTAGAATGTAACCCCTTGAAGGCAAGGAATATTTCATTTTTCTTCTTTATATCCTCAAAAGACATGGTAAACAGTATTTAATAAATGCTTGTGGAAAATAAAATTTAATTTTAAAAAATGTTTATTGATTTGACTTTTTTCCTTACACCACTGACCAAAATGCAATCCTTCCTTTTCTCTGCTTTTTAGAATCTCTCAATCTCTCTCCCTCTCTCTCCTCATCTCCCTCTCCCTCTCTCCCGGTCCCTGTCCCTCTCCCTATTCCTCTCTCCCTGACCCTGTCCCTGTCCCTTCCTCTCTCTCTCTCACTT
>NW_025379769.1:0-2967 GCF_016433145.1 Gracilinanus agilis | reverse complement strand
GCACTGTACTTTCCAAAGAGGATACTGGTGAATGGAGTGGATTGAATCCATTGTCCTCACCCTGCCATGTCTTTGACCATAGAGAGAATGTCGTGTCATCTTTGTGACCGGGGCTCCCCTCCTCCGTGGTCTTCTGGCACAGGTTTCCCTTGAACTGATTGGATATCCGTACCTCTGTTCACACTGTCCTCCCGCTCTATCTCTGCCTCCCGGAATCCTCGATGGAGGCCCAGGTCCCATGTCAAAGCCTCCGGAAAGCCCTCACTGACCCTTACCCCTTATCCGTGAGGAAGAATCCTTTCCCTTTGGCCATGAAATCAGAGAGTTAAGTTCTCCCCGTGAAAAGGGACCTCCAAGGCCTCCTACACTTGTTTCAAAGGGGAAGAATAGTGAGGGTGTAAAAGAGGAAGATCCTTAGGGTGGGGGTCCTCCAGGTCTTAAGGGGAAGTGCTCAACAATTGGGTTGGAAACAACCCTTGAGAATGCCATGTTAGAAAACATCAAGATGAGTCTTGTAGGTCCCACAGTGTTTCTCGCCTTGCCCTTTGAGTGTCTCCTTTTGGAAAAATGATTGCGTGTATGGGCAGCAGGACCGGAAAGCAAGAATTTCTGGGTTCAAATATGACCACCCTAGAACAATTATCCATAATATGGAAAGAGGTCTTGATCGATGACACATGAAGAAACCAATGGAAATGCGTGTTGGCTATTGTGGTTTGGGGGGGGTGTAGATGGAGAGATAAGAAGAACAGGAATCATGTAACCATGGAAAATTTTAAAAAAAAAAAGGAAAAAAACAAGAAAGAAAAATTAAATTAAAATGAAATAAAAGTGACAAAAAGCTGTGTAGAGGCGAAATGGGCTCCTTTCCTCAGCAGGCCTCCCTTCTGACTCCCTCCCCCAAAATTTGGATGGGTTCTGAGGAGGACACACACCAGGACATTAGTTTTGTATTAGTCTGAGCTCCTCCATGGCAAAGTCCAACTATGCTCTTCCTCCGGCTCCCAGTTCTCTCTTGGCTTACTCTGGTTTGCTGTGAGCTTCAAGATGGTGGGGTTTAAGACCAGCTTCTGTGAAGTCATTGGCTTTGTTACCAAACATTCCCTTGTTGCTGTGACAATGGGGCCCAAACAAACCTCACTCTCAGCCAGGTGAGGCTTGCCCACCTTGGCACTGTAATTTCCAAACAGGACATTGGTTAAGCTTGGGAATTAAATCCAGTCCCCTCTACCTGCCATCTCTTTGACCACAGAGAGAATCTCCTGTCCTCTTTGTCACCAAGGCTCCCCTCATCGCTGGTCTTCCAGCACAGGCTTGCCGTGAACTCTGTGGATGTCCCTTTGCTCACACTCCATCTGTGCCTCACCAAATCCTCCATAGAGGCCCACGTCGAATGTCACCTCCTCCAGACAGCCCTCACTAGTTCCTACCCCTTGTCCATCAGGAAGAATCCTTTCCTTTTGACTATTAAATCACAGGGTTAAATACTCCCAGTGAAAAGGGAGCTCCAAGACCACATATCCTTGTTTCAAAGAGGAAAAACTGAGAGTCCAAAAGGGGAAGAGCGTTAGGTCGAGGGGCCTCCAGGCAGTTAGGGGAAGTGCTCAGCAATTGGGTTGGAAAAAACCCTTGAAAATGTCATGTTATAAAAGGTCAAGATGAGGCTCTGGGCCCTGATAGGTCCCAGACTGTTTCTCACCTGGCCCTTTGAGTGTCTCCTTGAGGGAGGGCCCTTGAGAAAGTATTGAGGGTGTGGGCAGCCAGGCCTGGAGGTAGGAGGATCTGGGTTCAAATATGACTTCAGACACTTCCCAGGCAAGTCTGTTATAACCCCCATCACTTAGCCCTTACCACTCTTCCTCTTTGGAACTGCTCCACACTATTGATTTTACCACAGAGGGGAAGGGTTTCAAAAAAATCAAAGAATGAGCTAACTGGCACATAGGACATGGAGTAGCTGCTGAAGATCTCTCTGCCTTCTTCCTTATTCTTCTTCTCCTCCTAAGATTTTAGTCTTCATTTCACTGCATGATTCAAGGAAAAATTCTCATTTTGACCTTACTAACCATATTTTATTCATTTCTATTTTTATTATTTTTAATTTTTATTTTTAGAAGATTTTCCCGTGGTTACATGTTTCATGTTCTTACTCTTCTCTCCACCTCCCCTACTCCCCATCCATCCAGTCAACTTGCATTTCCACTGGACTAACTGTATTTTAATTGTCAAATCAAATGGCCTTTTCTCATTCCTCATCCTTCTTGACCTCTCATCCCTCTGACATTTTCAATCATCCACTTCTACTTGATACACTCTTCTGTCTCCATTTTCACGACACTTCTTTCTCCTGGTTCTCCTCCTACTTATTTGTCCATGTCTTCTCAAAGCATTCTTTGTAAGACCTTCATTGAGGTCAGGCTCACTAACAATCGGTGTCCCACAGGGCTCTGTCTTGAACCTTCTACTCCTCTCCTTCTATCACATTTCCTCTGGTGATATCATCTACTCTCTTGGATTCAATTAACATCTCTTTGCTGAGGATTCTCATATCTGCTTATACTTACAGAACCTCTCCACTGACCTCTAGTATCAAACTTCCAAGTGTCTTTTGGACATCTCAAAATGAATATCCTGGAGATAGGTAGGTGGTGCACTGAAGAGAGCACTGGACTAGACGTCATGCTAGTATTGAGTACAAATGTGGCCTCTCATATTTGCTTTGAAAATTGAGACACTGATGCTCTGTTGTAGGAGTTGTGGTCTGGTGCAAGTATTATGGAGAACAATTTGAAACTATGTCCAAAGGACTCTCAAACTGTGCCTATCCTTTGTTGTAGCAATACCACTACTGCTTTGTATGAACAACTATGAATGTCCTAGTTTTTCTCAGCAATGCAGTGATCCAGGCGTCTCTCCCTGCGTCTCTATTTGTTTCAGTCTCTACATTGATATTTCTCTGAATCTATG
>NW_025379768.1:0-4038 GCF_016433145.1 Gracilinanus agilis | reverse complement strand
TGACAATACAGAGTGTAAGCTGTCTGTGGTCTCAGGAGATGCTTCTTCCTCCAGTTCCAGAGGACAACTGCCAGAAGGCATGGAACACAATATTCCAGAAAGCAAGAGAACTGGGTCTACAACCAAGAATGAACTATCCGTCAAAACTAACTATATTATTGCAGGGGGAAGTATGGTCATTCAATAAAATCAAAGACTTCCAAACATTCATCAAGAAAAAACCAGACTTAAACAAAGAGTATGCTGCCCAAACCCAGAACTCAAGAAAATCAACATAAGGTAATTAAGAGAATGGGGGGAGGAGAAAAAAATTCTTTTCTTTAAGGGCTCAAAAAAGTTCAATCAATTTGTATCCCAAGAAGAAAAGAAGATATTGAAAATATTAAAAATTATTGTTACCCATAGGGTAACTAGAAGAAGTTTACATAAAGGGGAACAGGAACAAACAGTATAGGATAAAATATCAAGCGATGTACATATATATGTATTTATGTATGCATAAATATATACAAAGCTAGGGGGGAAGAAGATAATAAGAAAAATAGGAAAATAAAGAAAAAGAATAAATTTATATTCCCTAAAGAAGCAGGTGGGACCAACAGGTTAAAATAACAATACACTGTAAGAGTAAAGAGGTTAGAGAGAGGAAATATTCAATACTTAAGTGCATTGAAATCAACTTAAAGAGGGAAGAACAATGGGATCCACTGGGGCAGAGAATTGATTCACACCTTATAGAGAAGTAGAAGGGTAACAAACAGGCTGGTGGGGAGGGAAGCAATACTAGTGAGGGAGAGGGCATAGGGGGTACCGCGGCTTAGCTTTAAAGAACAATAAGAGGGGAATAAGAAGGGAGGGGGGAGAAAGGGAAGTACAACAAGGGAGGGGATTATAGGAACTGATTAAAAACAAAACACTGGTATAGAAGGAAATAGTGAAAGAAGAAAGGGCAGGACAAGGAGAGAGAATAAAAATGTCTGGGAATACACAGTTGATAATTATAACTAGCTATTCATCTCTTTTGTACCTACTTATTCTATCTCATCTCTTTTATGTATTCTAATTTCTATTCATCTATCTTTTTCTATGAATTCTGATATGTGTTCTAGTCTATGTATTCTAATCTATACATCTATGGGTCCTATCTGTTCTCTGAGCTCCCTCTTCCATCTAATCTATGTGTTCTATGTGTCGTACCTATCCATCTGTTTATTTTGTCTGTTCCATCTAGTCTATCTTTTCTGTGAGCTCTCTCTATTCCATCTCTGTGTTCTGTCTCTTCTATGTGTTTTTTTCAATCCTTCTATTTTTTTGTATCTTTATTTTCTATTTGATCTCTGTCCTAACAAGTCTACATGTTCTGTGTGGTATCTAATTTATCTATTCTATGAGCTTTATCTCTTCCATCTATTCTATCTGTTCTATGTTCTCTTTCTTCTATGTGCTCTACCTCTTCCATCCATTCGATTATATCTTTTGTATGTGTTGTATAATCTGGGTTCTATCTCTACATTCTACATGTTCCATCTATACTATGTGATTTACCACTTCCCTTTATTCTACCTGTTCTGTGTTCTACCTCTTCCATCTATTGAAACTTTTCTAACTACTCTGTCTGTCTCTTATCTGTTCTTTGTGTTCTAGCTCATCTAGCTATTCAATTGCTCTGTCTATTGATATCTATTTTGTGAGCTCACTCTCTTCCATCTCTGTGCTCTATCTCTTCTATGATTTCTTCCTATTCTATCCATCTGTCTTTGGTATCTATATTTCTATCTGATCTCTCTTTTCTAACCATTCTACATGTTCTATCTATTTTATGTGCTCTCTCTGTTCCATGTGCTCTAAATATTCCATCTATTCTCTATAACTGTCCATCCACCTTTTGTATCTGTGTTCTATCTGATTTATGGATTCTTTCTACTCCGAGTGTTATCTATTCCATCTGTTCTGTGAGCTCTCTTACATCTGTGTTCTATCATCTATCTTTAGTATCTATATGTTCTATGAGCTCTATATTTTCCATTTATTCTATGTGTTCTATTTCTTCTATCTGATTCTTGTTCTATCTATCCTTCCTTTTTAATGTGCTCTACCTTTTCATTCTATACTAACTTGTTCTAGCTCTTCATCTCTTTTGTATCTAGTTGTTCTATCTGATCTATTCTATGTATTATAACTTCTAATTATCTACTTTTTATCTATGTATTCTGATCTGTATTCTAATCTGTGTATTCTAATCTATACATCTATGTGTTCTATCTGTTCTATGAGCTTTCTCTCTTCCATCTCTTCTGGTTTATGAGTTCTTTGTTTTATCCATCTCTTTTTGAATATGTATTCTAATGTTCTATCTATTCTATGTGTTCCATCTTTCCATTCCATATGTTCTATCCATTCAGTGTCTTTTACCTGTTCTATGACTCCACCTCTTCATCTATTCTCTCTGTAATATGTTCAATTTTTCTCCATGCTCAACCTTTTCCATCTATTCATTTATTTCTGTATCTCTGTGTTCTATCCATGAATGTTCTATCTCTTATAGGTTCCATGTGTTCTATCTATTCTTTTGTTTTTCTATGCATTCTTTCTGTTCTATTTGTTCTTCCTCTTCCATCTACTCTAACTTTTCTATCCATCTATCATTTGCATCTATACGTTCTATCATACCTCTGTTTCCTAGTCATACTAAGTATTCTATTTTATGTGTTTATTCTTTCCATTCTACGTGTTCTATCTCTTCTTTGTTGTGGGAGGCCAATAAGAGGAACAGAGTCTTAAATAGATGAAAATCTGAGATTCCTCTTTTGACTCCTTTTCAGATCCACACCTTTTCTTAATAACATCGTAAGTCCCATTGGAAAGCTTTAAACAAATCAGCACTTACTTGGTTATTAATTTCTCTTCAAGAAAATTAAGATCTCTAAACTCTAAGAATATTCCTAAGTCAGCCAAGGTTAGAGCTAGACAAAACTTTATCCAACCAGGTGCAGTCCTTCTGATAAAAATACAAGACTCAATTCATTTATGATATCTATAGAATATATTTACAATTCTCAGAATTTGTTTGCTGACATCCAGGCGGCTAGAATTCAGCCTTAGACCCTGTTCTATCTTTACTTTGAAGCCTCCAAGGATTTTCTTTTGTATGATTTGTAACCTCTATCAGCTGTAAAGTTTTTCTTTGTGTTCTTTGTGTGAAAATAGTATATAATAGTATAATAGTATATGCTCCTGGAGCCAGAGCTGGAAGCATGAGCTGAGGAAAAGATCTTCCATGTTCTTTACTTCTTTATCAACTGAACTGTCCTTATCAGATTATCTGAGATGATAAAGAGATCTCCACACTTTGTATTCCATTTTTAGCTATCATTTATGTCCTGTCTGTTCCATCTATTGTGTTCTGTGTTCTATGTGTTCTATGTCAATCTTGTCTTTGTGTTTTCTCCATTCTGTGTTCTATTTTTTCTAACAATCCATGTATCTGTCCTGTTCTGTGTGTTCTCTCTCTTCTCTATCTTTTCATGTATTCTGTTTTATGTTATATTTGTTCGACCTATACATCTTTGTGTTCTAAACATTCTGAATGCGCTATCCCTTCCATCTCTTCTAACTGTTCTATCAATCTATATATTCTGTTTGTTCTATGTTCTATCTATTCTGTGGTGTCTGTTCTATGAGCTCCATCTATTTTAACTGTTCTATGTGTTCTATCTATCCATTCCTTATGTTCTAATATTAATGTTCTAGGTGTTCTGTTTCTCCATCTATTTATCCATGTGTTATATCTATCCATTTATATGTTCTATGTTCTCTTTGTTGTACCCATGTGTTTTATTTCTTCCATCTCTTCTATGTGTTCTGTTATATGCTTTCATGCCTTCTGTTTTTATCTATCCATCTCTCTTTTATTTCTGTGTTCATTTTCTTCTATCTAATCACCTATGTTTTCAGTCTGTTCTGTGTTCTATCTCTTCCAACTACCTATTCTATCTGTTCTATGTGTTCTATCTGATCTATTTGTTCTGTTTATCATCT
>NW_025379767.1:0-9031 GCF_016433145.1 Gracilinanus agilis | reverse complement strand
CTCTTTCTTTCTTTCTTTCTTTCTTTCTTTCTTTCTTTCTTTCTTTCTTTCTTTCTTTCTTTCTTTCTTTCTTTCCTCCTTTTTCTCATTTCTTTCCTCGTTTCTTTCTTCCTTTCTTTCTCTCTTCTTCTCCCCATCTTCTTTTCTTTCTTCTCTCAAAATTAAAAAATGAACATTAAATATTGTTTTACATGTAATTAGAGAAAAATAAAATGTTATTAAAAATAAGTAGAATTATGTCTATTTGTTCCCTTAAATATTATTAGTCTAGTGTTTGTGATTTTCAGGTTCAATTCAACTTATAATTGTTCTTTCATTAGTTAATGGGAACAAGACATCTAGCTTTCTATCTGAGGTATACTCTCTTCCCACTAAATGTCAGTTCCACAATAAACAACACATATTAGATAATAAAGAAACCCATTTAATCCAAGGTGATACAAAAACAGAAATCAGAGAAAGCATATATATGAGAATATATACCAGACAATATAGAGCAAAAGACCTCTTTTGCTGGGTATGAGGCAACTCAGCTCAACCAAGAAAAAGTCCTAGATCTCACCTAAGAGGGAGTTCCCCTAAGTCTCTAGTGTAACAAACTTGAAATGGGAATATGATGGAGACTGTTAGTTCCTCTCATGTTAGCTTCTGGCTAGAGTTTTTTCCTTCAGCAACAGGAAGTGGGGTTGGCATTTTCCATCTTTTCTATCAAAGCTAAAAGTCAGAAGTACCTGAAGTGACTACAGCACTCAAAAGAAGTTTAGCATGAAAAAATCAAATCTTTCCTTTCTCCTGCTCTCAACAATTCTGCTCTACCCTTCAAATAGGCACAGAGCACTGATCTCCTGCAATGAGAACAGAGTTCCATACCAGTGGACTTTGGGACTTGGGTTACAAAAATAAACTGCCCTTCCTGAAGTAGGGGACATTTTTATAGCAGCCATGTGACAATTTCCTGTATTACTGAGGTCAGAGCATTGGGCAGGACCCTGAGAACTCATTTGAGCCAGCCTTATGCTTTCAGGCAGATGAATATTTAAATTTGCTCCATCCTTATTTCAAGGACAGAAAATGTGGAAAATGTGCAGGGGAGAAGTATTTGCAAGCTCCCTTGGTCTTCAAAGGGGCAGCTAGTTGAAATAGTGGAGAGAGTGCTGGGCCTGAAGTTAGGAACACTCATTTTTATGAGTTCAAATCCAGCCTCAGACACTTACTAGTTGTGTGACCCTAGAAAATTCACTTAACCTTATTTGCCTCAGTTTCTCATCTGTAAAATGAAGAAGGAGGAAACAGAAAACCACTCCAGGACTTTTGCCAAGAAAAAATCCTATATGGGGTCACAGAGACAACAGAAATGACCAAACAACAACAAACTGGCTTGTAATTTTACATTTTATTCTTCAGAGTTCAAAAAGTTCTTATTCAAGTTTAATCTAAATTGAATTGGACTTTGTCATCCTCAACAGATCAAAAGAAGATGGGTGCTGACTCTCCAAATCCAGCATGATAGAGATGGGTGCCATGAGATAATGCAACTAATCTCAGATGAACCCTAAATCAGTGATTCCCAAAGTGGGCGCCACCGCCCCCTGGTGGGTGCTGCAGAGATCCAGGAAAGCGGTGATGGCCACACTTTTTTTGTATTACATTCTATTCTGAGTTCAATAAATAGTTTCATAATTTCCAGGGGGCACTAAGTAATATTTTTTCTGGAAAGGGGGTGGTAGGCCAAAAAAGTTTGGGAACCACTGCCCTAAATTAACTCATGTATAAATTGAACCTGGCCCTTGACACAACAAATTCGGATGCATTATGGTGAGAGATGAAGTCTTTCAAAAAAAAAATCTTTGACTACTGCTGCATCCTCTAACTGGACTTCCAGAGATTATGCTTTAGAATTTCTGCTCTGGGGCTAGGTGGTCCTGACTGGTAAGGTCTAGGTTTGTCTAGCTGGTTCCAGATCTTCCCAGGTTCTTTCATCACAAGAATTTTCTGACCTGATCCTTTGAATCAAATCAATAATGTAATCTTGTCTGGAAAAGTCTTATCAACAGACTCCCTTGTTGTTTCATTAACCATCCCTATGATTTCCTACATCATCATTACTCTGTATGTTTGAATATAAGCTTCTTGAAGGCAGGGAATGTTTTGCCTTTATCTTTTCTTTTTTTAACCCTTACTTTCTGTCTTAGAATTAATACGAAGTATTGGTCCAAAGCAGAACATCAATAAAGGCTAGGCAATTGGGGTTAACTGACTTGTCCAGGGTCACACAGTTACAAAGTGTCTCAGGCCGGATTTGAAACCAGGACCTTCCATCTTGAGGCTGAGTCACCTACCTGTCCCTCACCTTTATCTTTATATCTCCAGAACTTTATAGAGCACTTTATACTTAGTAAATGCTTAATAAATTTTGTTTTCTTCTTTTTACTTCATTCATTCATTTATTAGTACAAGGAAACATTGGTAATATTTTTATCTGTCATGTTTTGCTCTTACAAAAAGGAACTTGAGATATCCTACTAACAGAAGTCCAGTGCCTAACAAAATATCAAACCCAGGACAGTCTTAGTTAATCCATCCAAAAAAAAAATAAAATTGGCTCAAGTTTCTCAACCATTAAGAAAATTCTCCGTTTCTTTCTGGAGGTGTCCAACAAGACCTCCTTCTGTTGAGTCCCTCTTTGCCTCAAGACTCATCTAGACCATGTGAATAATAGGACCAGCAAACCTGGATGCCCCAGCAGCTCATAGAGTTCCTTGTCAATCCATTTCCCTTAGTAGTAGGAAGGCTGAGGTTCATGGAATTGCTTCTCCCTGTTGTGACTCTGTTGCTATTTCAGCATCTCTGTGGGATGTCAGCTTCTCAGCACACGGTTCTCTGTAGGAGCCTTGTGAATGCATACATCTTTCCCTAGCTTCCACACATAGCTCAGTATCTCCATCTCCTGTTTTTGTGGTCTACTTATTCCTTCATGTCCAGAAGCTGATTCCTTCTTGCACATACACACTCCAGGAATCTCTTAAGAATGATGGAGGAGTGGATTATCTAGAATAATATGAAAGCATATTAACATTGTCTATATTTTTTTATGGGTAATTGGGTGGCACAATGGATAGAGTGCTGGATCTGGAGTCAGGAAGACTCATCTTCAGAGTTTGAATTTGGCCGTATAGAGCTGTGTGGTTCTGGGTAAGTCATTTAACCCTGCTTGCCTCAGTTTCTTCATTTGTAAAATGAGTTGGAGAAGGATATGGCAAACTATTCCAGTATGCTTGACAAGGAAACACTAAACAGGGTCATGAAGAATTGGACTCGACTGAAAAATGACTGAACAACAACAAAGTTCTGTTATATTTTTTTATTTATTTTGTGAAATATTTCCTGATGACATTTTAATTTGGTTCAGGCAGCACTCCAAAGTGTTGCAGGTGTTACCTGTGTTTGACCTTTCTGATTTACATGCCTCATACATTTTAATCTCAAGAGATGAACTTGATGGTTAGGACAGGTGGGTGTGGAGGGCTAGGAAAGTCAAGCAGGACAAGCAAAGGTATAGAATCTGAAAAGTGGAAGATAAAAATTGGAAAGGCTGGTTGGGGCCAGACTTCAGAGGGCCTTGAGCACCAGGCTGGGGCATTTGGACTTTTTCCTAACAAACAGTAGGGAATAGAGAAGTGGCAGAATGAAAGCAGTGATTTTGGAACACAAACAGTGTGCATGTCCTTGAAGATAGTAGTGGGGATTGGGTCGATTTCCTTGAAGTTATGATCCTTTTCCTATAGAGAGGCACCACGTCGTGAGAGCCTTCAGAGCTCCCCAATGGGATCCCCACCCTTGACTCGCTGTGAATCTCCCCCTGGCAAGTCTTTAGGCCTCCTCCTTGTTTGTAAAGCAAGGCATGATGGTAGCATCCGCTCTCTACCTGCCAGGGATGCTGTGAGGATTAATGAGGTCATGTTTATAAAGTACTCTGAGCTTCTCCTAAGAAGGGCTCTGCAGAAATACAAGTGGGCTATAATTACTACCACTGTAATTAATGAGTCCAAACTTCTTAGAGAATAGAAAGCATTTAATAATAATTTTTTAAAAGGGACAAACCCCCCACTGTGCTTGAACTTGATTTTTTTTTTTTTGGTATAGTGCCCTTTGGGAAGGTATTGGATATTATGTTTATTCATTCAACTTCAGATTGAGATAAATCTGAAAATTATGTATTCCTAAATGTTGAGGATAGTTATTTTTTGGATTTTTGTACTTAAAGGAACACTGACTTTGTATCAGGGAGTCATAAAGTTATGAGTTAGAAAGGCTCTTCCATATCATTGGTCAAACTCAAACATTTTACATATGAGGAAACTAAGATCCAGAGAGGTTCAGTGACTAGCCCAAAGTCACCCATATATGTACATGTATGCATGTGTGTGTGTGTGTGTGTGTGTGTGTGTGTGTGTAAAATCTTTCTGTCTCTGTCTCTCATCTCCAGAATCATATTCAAAGTCTTTTTAGCTTGGAAGGATCTGTCAAAGTTTATGCTCCACTGACATAACATTTATCATCTAAGAATCTTGGGGCTACCATTATGCCATAATGAAGTATTAGAAAGCAATCCTGGAGGAGGAAAAATAAAAAAAAATCATCCTTAGTTAGAAGCCTCATAAATGGGAAGAGGGGGAGAAGGGGGAAGATTTTGATTTCCTTTAGCAATATTGCATGGAATTCTATGGGATAGAAACTATGTCCAAGTTTACTTTTTATCAATTAACCAAGAAATATTAACTAAATGTTCACTATATACCAGGAGCTGGGCTAACTACTGGGTATAGAAAGAAAAAGCAAAAACACTTTTCACCCTCAATAAGCTTACATTCTAATGAGATGAATGATAAGTACATAAATAGGCCAGGTAGTCCATCAGCATATAGTAAGGCCCTACTATGTGCCAGGCATTGTGCTGTGTGCTGAGAATTCAAACATGAAAAAGGATGACAGTCCCTGTCCACAAGGAGCTCATAATCTAGTGGGGAAAGACAATATATAAAAGGAATCTGAAAAGGAGGGGGATAGGGAAGGTACCAAATGGAATGTGACCATGATGGAATCCACTTGAAAGGAGTGCAGCTGGTGGGAAACGAGGAGACAACTGGCCTGAGAGCCTTCTTTCTATGAAAGCCTTGGGAAGAGTTCTTTGCTCCAACCTCCCTCTGTATAGATGTAAAATTCCCCTGGAACCAATAGAAGGTAGCCATAGAAGGCACAGCTCTGGGACCAGAAGAAGCTTCCTGCTGAAAGTGACATTGCATTCTTGGCACAATAGCCATTTCATGAATGACTATTGAGCTATTTATTTGTTGGCAATGTCAGCTGAAAAGCCTCTTGAAAGCTTCATTTAAATGCATTTTTAGAATATTACAATCTCCCCAAGAAGGACAAAAATAAAAAAGTCCCCTCTACTCCAAAATATCTGTAATGACACTTTTGTGGTAACAAAGAATTAGAAACAAAGTAAATTCCCCTTGATTGGGGAAAGCAAAACAAATTATGGTACACGAATGTCATAGAGAACTACTGTCTCAAGAAATGACCATCTAATATATATAATATGTAAATAAGTCTTGATTGATCACACACGTTAAAACCATGGGGGTGGGTGAAGGGGGGTGAAGGGGAAAGTAAAAACATGAATCATGTAACCATGGAAAATTTTTCTAAAAAAAATAAAATATTAAAAAAAAAGAAATGACCATCTAGAAGAATACAGGGAAGCATGGGAAAACTTAAATAAACTGATGTAGAATGAAATGAGCAGCACCAGGAAAATAATGTATATGATAACTATAACAATGCAAATTAACAAAAACAAACAAAAAAAGCAAAAAAACAACAGAAACCAAATTAAAATTGAATGCTATGTAATTATAATTCTTAAACTTAGTCAGGAAGAACAGAGAAGAAATCACATCTCCTTTCCTTCTCTGTAGGGGTGTAAGAGGTGGAGATGGGTGGGCACTATTGGTACAGAATGTCAGACTCAGTTGATAGCTTAGTTTTACCAGGCTGCTCTCTGTCTCTATCTCTGTCTCTCTTTTTATATAAGGGATGGTTTTTGGGGAGGTGGTTTGGGATGTATCTGGAAAGGAAATGTAATAACAAGAAATACCAACAAACCTTTGTTTTTAAATACTAGGTCCTCTAGGAAAAAAAAAACAGTGACATTTCTGTTCATAATGGTTAAAGGTGGAGACTGAGTGCAGGTATGACTTTATTTAAGAGGCTCTATTTACACCTAGTTCTCCAACTGAACCTCCTTCACCCACTAAGATACAACTAATGGTGTCCCATTTGAGGGACCTCTTTCCTTAAGCACTGAAAAAAATAATCAGGGGGTGCCATTTCATATACTTATCAGAAGTTTTCATAAAGAAGAAAATAGCATAAAGAGTTAGATATGTTTGAAATGACTGAACAACAATAACAAAAATTGTTAGGCATTTTTTTTGTCATATCAAGCTCAGATTGTCATCTCTGTAACTTTTACCCATTGCTCTTAGTTCTGCTGTTTGTAGCCAAAGAGAACAAACGGAACCTCTTTTCCTCATGTTTTTTAGATGGTTTTTGCATGGAAGATGATTCTATTCTATTCCAAGGTGAGCAGCCCCAGTTTTTATAACTCACCACAGCAGATAGAGTACTAGGGCTGAATTCAAGAAGATCTGAGTTTAAATCTAGCCTCAGATCTTTACTAGCTGTATGACCCTTAGTAAGGTCTCACCATCTCCTTGTTCCTGGAAGTTTTACTTCTTTTGATGCAAATCAAGTTTTATATTCTTTTTTGTTTTGTTTTGTTTTTCTTTTTTGGCCCGCCATATCACCTTGTCCCTCTCATTGGGCTTGAAGTCTACCAAAACTCCCAGATGATTTATTTTTTAGCTGTCTAGCTGTACATCTTTTATTCAAGACCTCTTTTTTTTTCTAGCCCAAATAGATTTAAGATTTTACATTTGTTCCTTTTAACTTTCATATTATTTAATTTATTTCAATATTCTAGCCCAGAGGTTTTTAGTCTTAAGTGCCATGGGTTCCTCACCTTTCCCCAATCTGGTAAAACCTCTTGACTCCTTCTCAAAATGTTATAAAATGCATAAAATACATAGGATTGCAAGTACATAGGATTTCAAAGAAAACCAATTATATTTCTTTTTCTCATCTAAGTTCACTGACTCCCTGAATTTTACCTGTGGACCCAAGTTAAGAGTCCCTCTTCTCCCTGTCAAGACATTTCTGGATTCTCATTCCATCATCTAGCAATGTCCCTCCCAGCTCTGGATTTTTTCTATAAAGCATCTGAAGGACTATTGTTCTGTCACAGCAAAATGCTCCAAATTTTCAAAACATAATTCACTCCTTGAAAAGATTGGTTTGTTCATGGCAGGAAAATATTCCTGGTTGCAGGCTGTGTGAGTCTGAGTCAATGATTCTTCGGCTGCTACAGAAAGGAGGACATGCATGAAACCATGACTGCTCAATGAGCAAAGACTGATTTTATAGAACGACACCCCTGCTGGGGCTTGGGGAAGGTTTCTGTCAAACCCAGAGGGAGAGACTGAACATCTATAACAGTATAAACGGCTTCCCTTTGCCTTGGTGTAGTGGGAAGAACCTATCACTAGGATCCTGGAATTCCTAATTCTTGTCCCAAATCTACTAGTAACTAGTACCGTGATTTGGGACTTTACTTTTGTGGGGTTTAGTTTCTCCTCTATAAAATGAAGGGGCCAGCTTAGATTATTTCTAATGACACTTTTAGTTCTCACTCTCTAGGATTCTACAATTCCAAATATTATGAGACCCTGCTGATGTTGAAAGGATAGGGCTTGGTGATATTGTGAGCTCTTGACAGTATTATGATTCCCAAGATGGGAAATAGAGTAGAGGCTAAAATTTGATATATATGAATATTAGATAGGGTATAAAATTAGAGTTGAATTTCTGTCATACAATTAGAAGGGGACACAAGAAAGATCTGGGAGATTCATTTACAGAATATTTGTGTTATTTGAAAACTATCCTCTAATTTTAATTTTTTTTTTTTTGGAGATTGGGCTCTCCTTATCTCAATCAGGCTGGATGTATAGAGGACACTGATAGGCTCAATTCCATTACTGATCAGCATGGAAACTTTCACCTGCTTCATTTCCAAGCTAGGCTGGTTAGTCTCTCCTCAGGCAGTCTGGTGGCCCTACACATCTGTGGCAGTGTTGGATTTAGTACAGATGCCCAAATGGCTTTAGAGCTATTACAACTCAAAACTCCCCAACTAAATTGATCCAACAGTCACAGCACCCTAAAAGCAGAGACTACAGGTATTTACCAAAACTTTAATTATTATAATAATTTTTTTAGTTAATATCTTTTGTTTTTTACTTCATCTATATTTTGCATCACATCTCTTCTCTCCTATTTCAAGTCATCCTTTATAATAAAAAAAAAAGTAGGGGGAAAGCAAAAGCAACCAATATATCATAAACAGTCTTATCTTATATTTATTATATGCAGAGTCATTCCCTTCCCTCTGCCAAAGAAGGGAAGAAGTTACCTTTTAATTTTTTTTTTAAACCCTTACCTTCCATCTTGGAGTCAATACTGTGTATTGGCTCCAAGGCAGAAGAGTGGTAAGGGTAGGCAATGGGGGTCAAGTGACTTGCCCAGGGTCACACAGCTGGGAAGTGTCTGAGGCCAGATTTGAACCTAGGACCTCCCATCTCTAGGCCTGGTTCTCAATCCACAGAGCTACCCAGCTGCCCCCTACCTTTTAATTTTTTAAAATAACCCTTACTTTCTGTCTTGGCAACAACTCTAAGTCAGAAAGGTAAGGACTAGTCATTTTGAGTTAAGTGATTTGCCCAGGGTTACATAGCTAGGAAGTGTCTGAGGCAAGATGTGAAAACAAATCTTCCCAATCCCAGGCTGGTGCTCAATCCACTGAGCCATCTAGTTGCCCCAAGAAGTTACCTTCATATATATATATATA
>NW_025379766.1:0-2275 GCF_016433145.1 Gracilinanus agilis | reverse complement strand
AAATACAGCATCCATTCCTATTGAAAACACTGAAAAGTATAGGAATAGAAGGACCTTTCCTAAAAATAATAAACAGTATATACCTAAAACCATCAACAAACATAATATGCAATGGGGATAAATTAGAAGCCTTCCCAATAAGATCAGGAGTGAAACAAGGATGCCCATTATCTCCTCTATTATTTAACATTGTACTAGAAACACTAGCAGTAGCAATTAGAGAAGAAAAAGAAATTGAAGGTATCAAAATAGGCAATGAGGAGACTAAGCTATCACTCTTTGCAGATGATATGATTGTCTACCCAAAAAATCCTAGAGAATCAACTAAGAAGCTTGTAGAAATAATCAACAACTTTAGCAAAGTGGCAGGATACAAAATAAGTGCACATAAATCTTCAGCATTTCTATATATTTCCAACACATTAGAACAGCAAGAGGTAGAAAAAGAAACACCATTTAAAATCACCCTAGACAATATTAAATACTTAGGAATCTATCTACCAAAACAAACACAGGAATTATAGGAAAACAACAATAAAACACTTTCCAAACAATTAAAACTAGATATAAATAATTGGAAAAATATTGATTGCTCATGGGTAGGACAAGCTAACATAATAAAAATGACCTTTCTACCCAAATTAATTTACCTATTTAGCGCCATACCTATCAAACTACCAAAAAACTTTTTTACTGAATGAGGAAAAACTATAACTAAGTTCATCTGGAATAACAAAAGATCAAGAATATCAAGGGAAATAATGAAAAAATATATGAAGAAAGGGGGCCTAGCAGTACCAGTTATTAAACTGTACTATAAAGCAGCAGTCATCAAAACAGTATGGTACTGGGTAAGAGACAGAAGGGAGGATCAGTGGAATAGACTTGGAGTAAGTGACATCAGCAAGACAGTGTATGATAAACCCAAAGAACCCAACTTTTAGGACAAAAATCCACTATTTGACAAAAACTGCTGGGAAATTTGGAAAACAATATGGGAGAGATTAGGTCTAGATCAACATCTCACACCCTACACCAAGATAAATTCAGAATGGGTGAATGATTTGAATATAAAGAGGGAAACTATAAATAAGTTAAGTGAACACAGAATAGTATACTTGTCAGATCTCTGGGAAAGAAAAGACTTTAAAACCAAGCAAGAGTTAGAGAAAATTACAAAATGTAAAATAAATGATTTTGATAATATCAAACTTAAAAGCTTTTGTACAAACAAAAACAATGTAGCAAAAATCAGAAGGGAAACAACAAATTGGGAAAAAATCTTTATAACAAAAAACTCTGAGAAGGGTCTAATTACTCAAATATACAAGGAGTTAAATCAATTGTATAAAAAAATGAAGCCATTCCCCAATTGATAAATGGGCAAGAGACATGAATAGGCAATTTTCAGATAAAGAAATCAAAAGTATCAATAAGCACATGAGAAAGTGTTCTAAATCCCTAATAATTAGAGAATTGCATATCAAAACAACTCTGAGGTATCATCTCATACCTAGCAGATTGGCTAAAATGAAAGAAGGGGAGAGTAATGAATGCTGGAGGGGGTGTGGCAAAACTGGGACATTAATGCATTGCTGGTGGAGTTGTGTACTGATCCAACCATTTTGGCTGGCAATTTGGAACTATGCTCAAAGGCCTATAAAGAAATGCCTGCCCTTTGATCCAGCCATGCCATTGTTGGGTCTGTACCCCAAAGAGATCATAGACAAACAGACTTGAACGAAAATATTTATAGCTGCCCTTTTTGTGGTGGCAAAAAACTGGAAAATGAGGGTGTGCCCTTCAATTGGGGAATGGCTGAACAAATTGTGACATATGCTGGTGATGGAATACTATTGTGCTCAAAGGAATAATAAACTGGAGGAATTCCATGTGAACTGGAAAGACCTCCAGGAATTGATGCAGAGCGAAAGGAGCAGAGCCAGAAGAACATTGTACACGGAGACGCATACACTGTGGTAAAACAGAATGTAATGGACTTCTGTACTAGCAGCAATGCAATGACCCTGGACAATTCTGAGGGATTTATGGAAAAGAATGCTACCCACATTCAGAGGAAGAACTACAGGAGCGGAAACAGAAGAAAAACAACTGCTTGAATGCATGGGTTGAGGCGGACATGATTGGGGATGTAGACTCGAAACTACCTTACTAATGCAACTATCAACAATTTGGAAATAGGTTTTGATCAAAGACAGATGTTAAAACCAGTGGAAATATCCATCAGCCAGGGGGGAGGGGAGAGATCCTGGGG
>NW_025379765.1:0-10515 GCF_016433145.1 Gracilinanus agilis | reverse complement strand
ACCTAATCTCTCCCATATTGTTTTCCAAATTTCCCAGCAGTTTTTGTCAAATAGTGGGTTCATGTCCCAAAAGTTGGGCTCTTTGGGTTTATCATACACTGTCTTGCTGATGTCATTTATCCCCAGTCTATTCCATTGATCCTCCTCTCTATCTCTTAGCCAGTACCATATTGTTTTGATGACTGCTGCTTTATAGTATAGTTTAATATCCATTAAAGAATTTTTTGCTCATACTCTTTGTACCATCATTACCAACTCTCAAGGCATCCTTGATCCCTTAAATAGGAAATGCTGCTAGAGGACTGATAATGAAGCGTGCTGTCACTTTTGTGGCAGAAAGATGGTGGACTCTTGATCCAGTTTGAGAAAAACTATTTCTGGACATGGGAAATGCATAGATTGTTAAATTGTGTATACTGCAAGGATTTTAGTTTTTAGTTTCTTTATTTAGGAAACAGGCTATCAGATGTCAAAAATTTAAAAATAAAGGCTATCCTAAAAAGCGATGGACCAAAAACAAAATCTAATATGTCTCAAATGAATACAAAAAAACAGGTTGACACTCATGATGGGGATCTCATCTACAGTAACAAAAAAATATAATTTTAAATAGGATTACCAAGAAAATCATAAGATGTTTCAAAATATGATTGATAATGAAATAATAATATGGTTATTTAGCATATTGCAACAAATTGTATAATGTGTTTAGGTCTGAAAAGTTTATAAGAAAAGATGGGTGTAAGTGAAAATTCTTATAGAACAATGAAAAAGAGTAAATCTTTTTCTCAGGTGAGCATGATTTATAAAGAATGATCATGTCATAGAATATCAGAACTGGTCAATACAGAACAATAGAAAGATTACCTAAACACAAGAGACTCAAATTGTCACCAATAAAATGCATTTGTAGAAGGGATTGAAAGGGAGATGAAGAATTTCTATCTAGTATAGTGGACAGAGCACTCAGTCACCAGGTTTGAGTTCTAATTGTTAAGAGGGTGGTAAAATGGTCTCTAGGGGGCCTTGAGCCAGTAACAAATCTAGCACGAGGTTGGAGTTGGATGTTATGAAGGATGAGCAAACTCGGCTGGGAATGAACTTGGTTCAGGTTCAAATCCAAACCCTGAAAGTTAAGTGCCCGGTGAACCTTCACTGCTAACTGCTAGGCTCCTTTAAGATGGCAGGCAGCCAGCCCCTCCCTGCTGAGGTAACTGCCTCTTATTGGATGGTGGCAGACCAGCAGGAAGTGGGTGATTGAACTTCCTGCCCCACCAATGAGGTAGATTGAATCTCAACTGCCCAGAATACTCTCTTCTTCCCTATCCTCCTTAGCCTTGGTGGTAAAGAAATAACCACAAGTTTCTCAGGTTAAGGCTATGGGATTTATTGAAACTGGGGAAGGAATAGGGAAGGTAAGAGGGCTTGGTGTGTTACTAAGCTGTCTCTGGTCAAGAGATTGATCAGATCTTCTGGTTAATTTAGTTGATAATGAAAATAGATATTGCTGTGTTGCTCTTAAAGAAGGTCCTAATATCTAGGCTATCCTAAGTCCCTAAGTTCCTACCCACGATCTACCACCCTTCACCACCCTTCAACCTGGGATCCCAGGGGAAGGGGTAGATGAGTGGACAGGGTGAAGTCAGGGGGAAACAGAACCCAGGCTTGGGTTTGCAGGGGCTTTTATAGTTTCAGCCCAACTGCCAGCTGGCACCTGGCACATGGCACATGCCATTGGCAACATTCCATCCAGGGCAACTGACAGCTTTGCCTAAGCTAATATTGCAATGCAAAACCCTGCATTACATAATCTCTGCTTCTGGGATTTAGGTCAGGTCAGTCAGCAATCAGGGTTCATAGCCTGAATTGTCAAGTCTTAATTAGAATCTCAGTCTTCCTGTTACCCAGGTTTGCTGTGAGGATCCAATGGACTGGCATGTGAAACTCTTTGTTAATATAATCATCTCATTGGTGTGAACTAATAGTATTTTAAAATGATTCATTCTCTACATCTAAGTTTAAAGACTTTCCTTTTTCCCTGGGGAAATTCAGTGTCACTCAGTTTACTTTCTGCCTAGACAAGGAAAAGGATTCATTTATATGTGTGTGTTTGTTTCTATCAGATGCAGAGACCAGATTTGGTGTGAAGAAGATAAGTGAAAAACTGAAAATGTCTTCACAGAATAGCAGTTGTCAATATAATGAATACAAGGCTGGTTTCACTAAACATGAGAAAATTTATGCTGGAGTGAAATATTATGAACACAGTCAACATGGAAAAGCTTTCAGAAAGGGTTCCACGGTTACTAAATATAAGAAAATATATCCTGAAGAGAAACCTGCAGAGTGTCATGAATGTGGTAAAGCTTTTAAGAACCACTCTTACCTTATTATACATGAGAGATTCCACAGTGGAGAGAAACCTTATGAATGTAATCAGTGTGGAAAAGCTTTCATACTTAGAGGCCATCTTGCCAGACATCAGAGAATCCACACTGGAGAGAAACCTTATGAATGTAATCAATGTGGAAAGACTTTCAGAGACAGCTATGGTCTTACTAGACACCAGCATATTCACAGTGGAGAGAAACTTTATGAATGTAATCAATGTGGAAAGACTTTCAAAGACAACTACAGTCTTACTAAACATCAGAGTATTCACAGTGGAGAGAAACCTTATGAATGTAATCAATGTGGAAAGACTTTCAGATACAACTACAGTCTTACTAAACATCAGAGTATTCACAGTGGAGAGAAGCTTTATGAATGTAATCAGTGTAGTAAGACTTTCTTTAGAAAATCTAGTCTTACTAGACACCAGCATATTCACAGTGGAGCGAAACGTTATGAATGTAATCAATGTGGAAAGACTTTTAGAGACAACTTTTGTCTTACTACACATCAGCTTATTCACAGTGGAGAGAAACCTTATGGATGTAATCAGTGTGGAAAGACTTTCAGATTTAGTTGCAGTCTTACCACACATCAGAGAATTCACAGTAGAGAAAGACCTTATAAATGTAATCAATGTGGAAAGACTTTCAGATGTGGTTCCAATCTTATTATACATCAGAGAATCCACACTGGAGAGAAACCTTATAAATGCAATCAGTGTGGAAAGGCTTTTGCTCGAAGGCACCGCCTTACATGTCATTACATGATCCACAATGAAAAGAAACCTCATGAGTGTCAGGAATGTGGTAAAACTTTTGCTGTCCGCTCTTCCCTTATTGTACATCAGAGAATCCACACTGGAGAGAAACATGAATGTACTCAGTGTGGAAAGGCTTTCACAAACTCCTCCAGTCTTACTTATCATCAGAGAACCCATACTGGAGAGAAACCTTATGAATGTAATCAATGTGGAAAGACTTTCAGAATTAATTCCAATCTTGCTGTACATAAGAGAACCCACACTGGAGAGAAACCTTATGAATGTACTCAGTGTGGAAAGGCTTTCTCATGGAGGAACAGTTTTATTTATCATCAGAGAACCCATTGTGGAAAGAAACCTTCTGAATGTCATTGACCTCTACCCTATTTGAATAGAACCCTGTCCATCCTAAATCATTGATCTGATCTCTCTTCGTGTCCAGGAGCCGACCCTGCTGCCACTGCCATTTTTCACAGGCTCCTGCCTCACTGCTGTGCTGCCATGAGCACCAGCAGCTTCACAATCTCACAGCCTCTCAACTACCATGGCAGAGGTTGAGTATAGCCTGCCAAAAGCATTGGCACCAAGGAGGCACACGAGCCAGTCACAGGTGGAATAAAAGCTACTTTCATCTATTCTGGTGTGAAGAAAGTAGATTTGGCAGTTCAGTTTGCAAAATTGCTTTTTAAAAAAGGAGCAAGGATAGCTAAGTGACTCCGTGGATTGAGAGCTAATATAGAGATGGGAGGTCCTGGGTTTAAATCTGGCTTCAGACACTTCCTAGATGTGTAACTCTAGGCAAGTCACTTACCACTCTTCTGCCTTGGGACCAATACACAGTATTGATTCTAAGATAGAAGGTAAGGGTTGTTGTTTTTTAAATGAATAAAAAAATCAAGTATGGAGATTTCCTGAATCTTTCTGGAAGACATCAGGATAATTAGAGAATGGAAGGATGAAATACCTACTGTGCAGACCATGACAACAGGAAGGAAATCAATGTTTGAGGCTTGATTAGATATTGATACACCTTGGCAATGCTTACAGTATTCTGTATGCTTGTCTAGTTCCTTGCCAAGTGAGCATATCCAGCTACCTGGTCAATCATTTGGTTACACAAGGCAGGAAGCACTTGGGGTATGCATTTGAATTAGAGTATGGAAGTATCCTTTCCAGATTGCTTGTTGGAAGTTTGCCCCATCTTTAGCTTATGGCAGTGCTATGATCTTTTCCCTTCACACCTATGGCAGTGAAACTGTCGACCAAAATCTATACTGAGGCTGGGGTGCCTTCTGGACTCTTTTAGAGAACCAGCTCATACATATAATTCTTGTGTGTGTTTGAATCACCTTGGAGAGGGCTGGAATCTGGAAAGTAATGGGTTAAATTTATAAGCTAGAAAGAATGAGACATAGAAAGATCTGAGAAACAAGAAACACAGACAAGACATAGTGTGGTGTCCTCAGGTCAGCCTGTCAGCTTCTTCTCAGATGGTCAGAGAGAGCTGAACTGCCTTTATTAAGGAAAGTAGCAATGGGGGTTGAGGGGATGTCAATATTAGCTTCATATTGGCAATCAATTACAAGATAAAAGAGCATATATAAGATATCAAACAGTAAAGGCTTGATTTCTAAGTTCCATAAAATTTAAGACCCATCCAATTCAAGGATTCTGAAATCAATCCTGTGAAATATCAAAAATATGTCCATAAGCCTGGTCCATGAGCACTTTGCTCATAAGAGTCAGCTTTTGAATACAGCTTTAATATCTTCATGATTCGTTATAACTGAAACCCTTCACTCTTCAGTGTGGTGCAAGGTGGCGCTGCTACAGGCCAGTATCTTTCACTGGCAAGAAGCTCATTGAGATGTCACCTAAAGGAGTCAAGGCTGTCACTTGGGAGCTTGGCAGTAAATCTCCCTTATCATCTCAGACTGTAATAGAGAGAACGCTGTGAAGGGAGCAGTGATGGCTAACTTCCTCATTCAAGGCAAGCTTTGCTGTAATGGCACAAGTGTACTTGACCAAAGAGAAATTCTAGATCAACTCTTAGAGGAAGTAGTAAAACCCAAAAGATAAAGATTGCGAACCCCCTTCTGGAAGATACAAGAATAGGCCCCCTCATCAATCAATCACATCTGCAACATATCCTTGCATTCATCAAAGAGGCAAAGAACCAGGGTATAAAGCGTTCTGTGGAAGAGACTTAGATGTGCCAGAAGACCCCAAACTAAAGGATGGATACATGAAACCTTGTGTACTGGCAAATTGCAAAGATGGCATGAGCTGTGTGAAGGACGAGATCTTTAGGCCACTTATGTCCATTTTGCCCATTGACACAGAAGATGAAGTCCTCAAGAAAGCCAATGACACTACTAGTGTCTTCATAAGGGATCCTCCAAAGAACTTGCTGATGGTGTTTGAGTTTCAAGTTGGAATGTGCTACATTAACGATCCAATGGAATTGTCCTTGGGTGGCTAAAGATGTCAGGATCTGGCAGAGACAATGTGTGACGACTTGAGTACTATTCACTGCTAAAGACTATCTGTGTTGAGATGGGTGATGTGGAGGAAGTGCTGAGGAAAAGATCTGTGAAAACAGCACCACCTGGTGGGGTCATATGATGGCATCATGACACACCATAACTGAACACTAATTTGGACCCAGTCCTGTTCAGCCTTTGGAATTCTGGTTCTTCAGGAAGAGAGAATTGGATGGCACTTTTCTCTTATCCTGGTTCCCTGCTAAAATGTAATGGCATTTTCTATAGGTTTACCAAAAGATCTGTGATATTTTTTTCCTTCCAACTTGAATCTCTACAAGACCCTAAAGTGCCAACTCTTCATTCTTTCTAAGAGAGCAGGATCTCTAGAACTTAAAGGGATTAGATCCATTAGTGGTGTAATTGCATCTTTCTAACCTGTTTTAAAGTTACTGAGGTGATTTTTTTGTTTAGTGAAGCAAATTTTTTTTAAACCCTCACCTTCTGTCTTAAAATAAATACTGTGTATTGGTTCTAAGGCAGAAGGGTGGTAAGGGCTAGGCAATGGGGGGTCAAGTGACTTGCCCAGGATCACACAGCTAGGAAGTATCTGAGGCCAGATTTGAACCTAGGACCTCCCATCTCTAGGCCTGGCTCTCAATTCACTGAGCTACCCAGCTGCCCCCATGAAGCAATTTTTAAAAATTAAATATTCTAGTCTCACCCTGTTGTTGGTAGTCAGCTTGGAAAAAAGTAGATAAAGTCATTGTTTGCTTAGAACAGTTAGTAAACTACAGTAAGAGAGAAATTTCCAATCAGTATTATTCATTTAATATGATTCCATAGAAATAATAAATAATTCTTTTTTGCACTTACATACATTAATCTACATTTAGGGAAGTGTATAATTAGAATTTCGCTCCCCATCATTGTTCTCATGTTACATCCTTACATTTTGGAGATAAAAGTTTTGTGTAGCTCTGCTCTCTCTTCTCCTGGAAAAGTGATTGTGGAGGCTGGGTGAGTCAGGCAGGATAATTTTATCCACATGTTCTTTACTTAGGCTTTCTAATTTTGTTTCTTTTATTTCTTCTACTTCAAGTGATTATTAATAAATCTTATAAAATATCATACTTGGAATTACTGGATATTAATTTAAATTCTACAGAAGTAAAGGATAATCAGTTGGCCCTGATTTCACAAAACAATTATAAGTAATTAGGATCAATGACTGAGTAAATTCTCTTCATGTTAGATTATGGAGCCTCTTAGAACATATTCCTACTTCACCACAATTAAGGGGTCCCCACCCTAGTTTTGACCATCCAGGTTCCTCATGGAATGGGATGTCACAAGGTTGTACCTCATAGCATAGGCTATTTTAAGGTTAGATGGAAAGTCTCTGGCTACTTTGGGAGCCCTCTGTCCCTATCCCCTTCACCTGATTGGCTAGCCTTAGGAAGAATATGACCTTCTCAATTCTTTGACAAGGATCTTTTCTACATGTTCCAACCTTGGGAACCCTGCCTTGTCTGCAGAGGAATGAACTAGTAGTGGCCATCCCTGCGCCTATCTTTTTTTAATCTATTTTAATCTACTAATAAAAACGTATATTTTGAGTTGTACTAGCCTAGAAGAGACTGCACCAATAGATTGTTGTTTGACCATAAGATAGAAAGAGGGTACTCCATTAAAAATAACCACAGATAGAATAAAATACTTGGGAGTATACCTGCTAAAACATGAACCCAAGGACTACATGAATGTAATTTAAAAATACTTTTTACACCATCAGATTTAAATTGGAAAAATATTAATTGTTTATGGATGGGCAGAGACAAATATAATTAAATGACAACCCTACTGAATCTACTTATTCAATGCCATCCCAATCAAATTACCAAACAATTATCAAGCTAGTGAAAACATTAAAATTCATCTAGAAGAAAAAAATCAAGATTATCAAAATAATTCATGGAAAAATATAAAGGAAGGAAGCCTAGGAATACCAGATTTTAAATTCTGTTATAAAGCAATAATTACCAAAAAGTATTTGGTACAAGCTAAGGAATAGAAAGGCAGATCAGTGGAATAGGACATACACCAAACCATAGTAAAAAATTATAGGGGGCAGCTGGGTAGCTCAATGGATTGAGAGCCAGGTCTAGAGATGGGAGGTCCTAGGTTCAAATCCAGCCTCAGACACGTCCCAGCTGTGTGACCCTGGGCAAGTCACAACCCCCATTGCCTACCCTTACCACTCTTCTGCCTTGGAGCCAATACACAGTATTGACTCCAAGACAGAAAGTAAGGGTTTAAAAAAAAATTATAGTAACCTTGTATTTGACAAAAGATCCAAGTTTTCAGGAAAAGAAATTATTTTGTAGTAGGGAAAAAAACTGGGACAACTGGAAAGTAGTTTGGCAGAAACTAGGTATAGACCAATATCTTACATCATTCACTGATAAGATCAAAATGGATACAAGACCTAGACATAAAAGGAGATAGCATAAGCAAATTAGAACAGGGAAAATATTCCCTGTCAGATTTATGGCTGGGAGAGAAATTTATAAATAAAAGATGGAAAACATTGTGAGATGTAAAATGGATAACTTTGAAAATGTTAAAAAGGTTTTGTACAAATAAATGTTGCCCAAGTAGAAGGAAAACAGAAAATTGAGAAGAAATGTTATAGATGGTTTCTCAGAGATAAACATAAAGAGAACTTATGTCCCTCAAAAGCATAAAATGCCACTCTTTTTAATTCTTTGAGGTCCATATTAGGCCAGTTTGGACAGCTAGTCATAAAATAATTCTTAACTTCTTTCAACAGTTTTTCACAAATTGTGGTATCTGTTGGTGATGGAATACTATTGTGCTGAAAGGATTAATGAACTGGAAGAATTCTATGTGAACTGGAATGACCTCCAGGAATTGATGCAGAGTGAAAGGAGCAGAACCAGGAGAACATTGTACACAGAGACGGATACACTGTGGTAAAATTGAACATAACAGACTTCTCTACTAGCAGCAATGCAAGGATCCAGAGCAAGGCTGAGGGACTTATGAGAGAGAAAGCTAGCCACGTTCAGAGAAAGAACTGTGGGAGTAGTGTAAAGGTGGGTCACCAGGGATGTTATTATTATTATTAAAATGTAACTAAATGGTTTGTGGGTTCACACTGGGTTGAAGGAGAGACAGGACCAACCAGGATAGGGAGACCAGGGTTTATAGCCAAGCTGTTAACTGCCAATAGGAATGGCAGTTAGGCCAGGGCCTATGGAACCAGCAGGCAACAGGTAAAAATTTATAACATTTTAATTGAGGGGAACAAAAATAAAGGATGGGATAAGGGAGTCTACACTTGAAACCTAGGGGCAAACCACAGGGGGCAGGGAAGGACTTGACTACACTATCCTATTGACCTAAGCCAGGCAGGGCCCAAAGGAAACAGTACTGAAATCACAGGGAAGCTCCTCCAAACCTGGTTCCAGCCAGGTTTGATCAGCTCAGCTAAAGGGCCTGAGGATGGCTTTCAATTGGGGTCTCACGGTAAACCCAAGGATGGTCACAGGATTCCAAGAGCCAACTCCACCAGGTGATCCAAGGTACCCAGGTAGGGAGAGTGAGTTTGCAATGCTGTCCACCAAATCACAAACCACTTCCCCACTTGGTGCTGCTCTGCAGGTCTGTTGTCCACTGTTGAAAGCCTCCACCTCTGAGGATCCCAGGGAATCTGGATGCAGTTTTTCCCTAACTCTGAGATCTCCCAGGGTTAGCAACAGTTATGTTCCCCACCACTAATGGAGTCCCTCTCAGAGTCCAAGCTCCACTTCCTGCTCCTTCATTCCACCTTGGAATCCTCCAGCCCTTCCTGCTAGGTACAACACTAATGCTAAATTAATTGCTAAATAACCCTCACAACAGTAGAAACACAGAAGAAAAACAACTGCTTGATCACATGGGTCAATGAGGAAATGATTGGAGATGTAGGACTCTAAGCAATCATCCTAAAGCAAATATTAAATAATATGGAAATAGATCTTGATCTATGACCCATGTAAAACCCAGTGGAATTGCTCATTGGCTATGGGAGAGGGATGGGAGGAAGGGAGGGAAAGAATATGAATCATGAAACCATGGGAAAATATTCTAAATTAATTAAATAAAATTTTCAAATAAAAACGTCATTTTTGTCTAATTTTATTTGTCTAATATTTCTTTCCCTAGAAAGATCTAGATCTATATATCTGCCTCCCAGCTCAATAAGCCTATCCACAAACTGAGAGGGGTTTTCATTATCTTCCTGCTTTAGATGTTCGAATTTAGTCCATATACCAGGCCTATTAGAACAAGCTCTCATTGCTTTTAGTAATGCATTTCTAGCCTGGAATAGTTGTAAATAATCTTGCTCTGAATTAAGGTCCCATTTGGGATCTTCAGTTGGCCAATGAGTCAGTTCCTCTCCCTGGGCCTGATTAACAGAAAGAATCTTATTTCTTTCCCTTTCTGTTAGCAAGGCCTGGAGCAAATCTTCCACATCAATCCACATGGGATCATACATGCGGAAAATGCTTTCAACCTTATTTATGACTATAATGGGCTCATTTTCAAAGGAAGGCACTTTTTTCTCTGAAACTCTCAATTATCTTATGGAGAGAAAGGTGTATGATACCTAACACTCACTAAGTGCCCTCGTCTATTATAAATTGGAACATCTCTGAGAGGGAATAGACCTTTATTTGAATCATCTGTGATTACTGCAGCTTGACTTGTGTGGGTTGCTTGGTAGGGGAAAGTGGGGAGTGGGTGAATGGAGAGGGAGGGGTTGGTCAGGGGATGGGGAGGCAGAGTAAAAGGATTGGGGTGGGACTGGGG
>NW_025379764.1:0-6303 GCF_016433145.1 Gracilinanus agilis | reverse complement strand
TATATATATATATATATATTCAGCCTTATTCTCTCTCCTGAGTTCCAGATCTCCACATCGCCAATTGCCTATTAGACATTTCAAATTGGATCCTAAAGGTCCCCTAAGTTCAAATTGCCCAATTGAACTCATTATCTTTTTCCTATAAGCCAACTACTGAACTTTCCTATTTTTTTCTTCAAGTCTCTCAGGTCCATAACTTTGGTGTTCTGTTTGACTCTCCTCAACTCCTCATTCTCCCTTAGCCTACATAATAAATCAATGATCTAGGCTTGCTATTTCTACCTCCAAAGCATATCTCACATCTGACCCCTTCTCTTTCTTCACAGCCACCACTCTCATATAGGCCATCATCGCTTTTCTCCTAGACTATTGTCCTATTCTTCTACATCCTCCTAGTTGGACTCCTTGCACCAAGTCTCTCCCTACTCCAATCCATATTCCACACATTTGCCAAAGTTAATTTCCCTAAAGCATAGATCGATGTGGCTCCCTTACTCAATAAATTGAATCAGCTCCCTATTTCCTCTAGGACAAAAGAAAACTTTCTCTGTTTGGATTTCAAAGTCCTTCCTAACCTGGTCCCATTCAATCTTTCCAGTATTGTAATATGTTACTCTTCTTCCTACATTCTATGATACAACCAAGCTAGCCTGATCTCCGTTCTTAACATCCAACAGTACTCTACCTCCCATTCCCTATGCTGGGTACTGGCCAGCCCCCATTCCTGAAATGCCTTCTCTCCTCATTTCTACCTCATAAAATCCATCAAACTATCATTTCCCTCAAGATCCAGCTCAAGAATTACCTTCTACATAAAATTTTTATTGATTCCTGAAACTACTGGTACCCTCCCCAACTATCTTGTGGGTTTTTTGTATTTAATCTGTATATGCTTTTATATATATATATGTGTGTGTGTGTGTGTGTGTGTGTATACACATATAATATATATATACATACATGCTATAACCCCCCACTAAAATATGAGTTCCTTTTTGTTCTTTATGTCCTTAATACAGTGCTTAGCATTGAGTAGACATTGAATAAATGTTTGATTAATTGAATCCAGGATTGAATAAAATCAATGAACCAAGGAAATTCTTGCAAATATGTTAGTCTTCTCTAGGCAAACCACTTCAGGTGTTGTTTTCAAAGAGAAAGCTAGAGCTGTGTACGTTAAGAGATTTGCTGGCATCCTGAAGTCAAAGTTCATTAGGAAGGACATATTTGGAACAATTAACACCCTCAAAAGACTTGCCTTGACCCTGTACACTTTTTGGTACAATAAAACAGGCAACGATGAATTTAGAAAGTATCCAAACAAAAATGTGTCAAATATTAACCAAACATAGGACTAATCACCCACAAGGCAGGTATAGAAAGACAAAAATTAGTAAATGTTCTCAGATTACATAATAAGCATGTTGAAAATTTACAAAATACTTCTGGAAAAAATACTACTTCCCAGAGTGACAGTAAAAGCTTACAATGGGTTTATGCCACTGAATTTATCGAATATGACCAATACCAGTGAGCCTCCTATAAAACCTACAAAATGATTAAGATTAAAGAGTGAAACCAAAAGCCTCTACATGGATGACAACTCTTCTAAGAACTCAAGCACCAATAACTAGACAAAGAGGGAAACAAAAGAGGATTTGATTAGCAGCTTGGAGATGAAGCTTTGGACCTGGTACCAAGAAGTCTTGAGTTCAAATCCTGCCTTTGAAACCTAATATGATTCTCAGCAAGTTACTTAGTCTCTTTTTTGCCTCAATTTCCTCCTCTGTAAAACAGAGATATTAGTAATATCTACCTCCCAGTGTTGTTGTGAGGATCAAATGGGATAATATTTGTAAAGTGCTTTTACAAACCTTAAAATGCTATAGAAATGTTAGCTGTTATTTGTTCATAGAAAATACAGGATTTAGAAGAGTACTATAAGCCCAGATCATTGCTAAGAAATTACAGAAAATTCATCCTCAAGGAGCTGGTATTCATTGATCAATAGGGTTTGTAAGTAAATGATAGAATCTGTGCAACCTATGATTGCGGGTCATAAAAATTTAGTACCTATTGAATTCCTGAAGCGGTCAGAATAACGTGAGATACCAACCAACAGAGAACTCAAAATCTACTGAGGAATTCAGCAAACAAATTACATTGGAAATCAGAGATCATCATAGGCAAAACTGTTACCTCTAATCTACGTGACATAACAGTAACCCATCAAATTATAAGAACAATGTTCTTAAAAGATGTCACCACATCAGATAATCAGAAGCAACAAACAATATGGATTGAAAAGCTCTTAAAATATGGAGCCCGAGTGGAAGAATTCAAAACGTGGGAAGCTGAAGGACATGTCTTTCCCATCACCCTCTCTGCCACTGAAGTTGTACTAAAGAAACTTTTGTCGGTCCTACAAAAGATGAGCTTACACTTGAAATCTTTTATTCAATTACAAAAAAAGCAATCATTCTGTTCGCCTGCACAGTAGTCTGCTTAGCATGGATACCCAAGACTAATTGTAGGAAAGTAAGTTCTCCCATGATCTTTTCTATCTGGACTAAAAACAAAAGTCATAATGATGATGGTTTTCATGGGACATAAGCTCTTGAAGGGTTTTCCCTGACTCAATGTTGTATTGGTATCCCCAGCACTTAACAAAGTGCCTGGCACATCCTAGGTGCCTAATATATGCTCATTGATTAACAGATTGATGGAATGCAGGGAAGGATTCATTTTTGTCTTTGAATCCTCATCATCTATCACAGAGCCTGGCACATAGTGGGTACTTAATAAGTGTTTGTTGATCAATTAAATAACCCTCAAACTAGAAAGCTCAGCAAACAGCAATGTAGTGCTGATCTATGTTGAAGTTAATTACCCCCTTCAGTCCTGATGCTCCTGATACAAGTAATGGGAAAGTTGCAAAAATGTGAATTATGGAAGACTCTACCAGGTGTGTGTTACATGCCTGTTTTATAGGATCGTTAATCATATTAATTATTCAACAAACATTTAACAAATGCCTACTTAAAGTCATTTAAGGGGGCAGTTAAGTAGCCTAATAAAGTGGAGTGCCAGGGCTGAAGTCAGGAAGATCTGTCTTTGTGAGTAAAAAATTCTAGCTTCAGACACTTCCTAGCTGTGTGACCCTGGGAAAGTCACTTAATCCTATTTCCCTCAGTTTCCTCATCTGTAATATGAACTGGAGAAAGACATGGGAAAACACTCTAATATCTTTGCCAAGAAAACCCCAAATTGTGTCATGAGGGAGTGGACCCAACTGAAAAACAACTAAACACAAAGACAAAAATCCAACAATCCCTGCCCCTCAAGAAGCTTACATTCCATCAGGAAAAGTACTCATAGTGAGCATGAGGCAGCCTATCCACCCTCCACATGCAGTCAGGACCAAGGTTGATCTCTCAATATCCTTTGAACAATAATATAGATAGATTTTTGTTGTTTAAAATCACTTCCTTGCATCAGTCTACTTTGGGGGGGGTAGATATTAGGGCTGTGATTTTATTCATGTAGAGAACTTCCAGAACTTTCTACTAAAGGAAACAGACTACTCATCTTTAAGTTATAGTCTGAGAGTGTTGCCTATAGCATGAGGAGTTAAGTGATTGCACCAGTCACACAGGGTACATCAGAAGCAGAACTCAAATCCATAGCTTCCTGCCTTCAAGTTGAGCCTCTTTCTACCATGCCAGGTTGTTACTCTCAGGCTACTACTACTAAAAATAATAAAACTATTTTTTGCATTTATATAACACTTTAAAGTTTGCAAAGCATTTTATAAAGAGTTAACTAATGACAATAGTTTATGTTTACATGGGAACTAGCAACATGGACTTGCAATTTCAATTTCCAGATGAGGAATCTCTCTATCAGTGCAGGTCAGTGCCTTCTCTGCAACTTTAACATTGTAGAGAGAGTTGCCTACAACGGCGAGAGGTTCATTGACTTTTCCAAGATTACACAGCCAACTGCGTCAGCAGCAGAATTTGAACTCAAGTCTTTTGAGTCAATTCTCTATTTGCTCTACCACAATTTCTCAGAACATATTACAAAAAACTTTAAGGTTTGCAAAGTGTCACTAGCACCTCAAAGCAACCTGGGGAGGTAAGGATTACCATTTCCTTGCATCAGTCTACTTTGGGGGGGGTAAATATTAGGGCTATCATTTTATTCATGTAGAGAACTTCCAGAACTTTCTACTAAAGGAAATAGACTACTCATCTTTAAGTTATAGTCAGAGAGTGCTGCCATTTTACAGATGGGGAATACTAGTATGATTATTCAGTGTCACCCATTTTACAGATGGGTGACACTGAACAATGTCACCCAACTATTAAGTACTGGAGGCAGGTTTAGAACCCAGGTCTCTTCTCCTGTCTTCTAGTCCACCTTTCTTTCCATGATGTCCCACTATCTCATTTGAACTGCCTCGATTGAATTGGATCTTTGGGGAAGGCCTCTTTTCCAGACAACAGCAGCAAAAGGAAAATCATCTCACCCAGACAAACAGTAGATTTCACCAGCATCCTCCTCCACTCCAAAAAGGCCAATACCTTTTTTGGAAACTGGTAAACCTTGACACATGGGGAACACCTCCCCACCTCATGGCCAAATTTGAACCTCTGGGAGGGAGAAGTTAGGCATACCCCACTCTAGACATGAAGAGCTGATCTAGGCTACAGTTGCTGGAATCGGTGGGGAGTTGGGGGCCTCAAAAGCCAGGAATTTCCCACCTGCAAGGCTAGAAATAGAGGACAAACTCCTGGCACCCGGCATGCCAAATACATATGTTTTGCCTTCCTGCCACACAAGCCAAGGAGGACTTGGGGGGAGGGGGAGCATGGGAAGCCCCCAGCCTTTGCTTCCAGGTCCCCTCCTGCCAAACACCCATCAGTATCTTCCCAAGTTGGGCCAAGTCACATCCGTGGATGCTGATGGGAGGCAGGGAGAATGAAGAAGGGGAAGTGGGGGAAGTCCATCCTGCAGCAGCATCAACTGCATCCTGAACTAAGCCCAAGGATGGTAAAGAGATATTTTTATCTCCCTCTGAATCTCCCCACCCCAAGGGCCTTCTGAAACTCCTTCCCTAACCTTCTCTTCTGGCTAGATATACTCTTTCCTAAGAATATTTCTGTAAGCAGGCTCACTTTCCCCTTCTTTAACACTCCCCAAGCCTCTTGGAGAGAAGGCTGAAACATACTGTAGAGAGATGACCACCCCCTTTGCACACATACACACACAGAGTTCTGAAAACAAGGGGAGATCCCCGTACAGGTGGTGTGTTTGCTCTATTGCCTGGGATAGGCTTGCTTTTTCTTTTTCCTTTCCATGTTTTTAGCCATTTTAAGTCTTCCCTGCAATAAAACCGTTTGACCTGAGAGATGTGACTCGATGGAAGGAAAATGCATACCTGCTTCCTACCACGAACCAGAAAGAAAGCTGGGGATGGTGGAAGGCGGGGGGAGGTGGTAAGAGAAGAGGAGAAAAGGGTGGGAGGAGGAGGGAGCTCTATATTTATAGATGGCCACATTTTGCTATCCAAAAAAACACCTTCCGACCACCTGCAGAATGCGCAGGCTCACATAGGCTCACTGCAGCTCCTTAATTTATTACACTGCACACAAGCCCCCATTGTATATAAACAAATCCACAGCTAGAAAAAGAGAGGACTCCCTAGCAGGAGGCGGGGGGGGGGGGGGGCGCAGAATGACCAAACCAAGCCAAGCAGAGAAATCAACCCAAGCACAGGTGTAGAGAACAGCCGACTTGCAAGGTGATAAATCACAGAACCAGAAGCCATCCACAAGCTCTTCACTCCTACAGTTCCCCGAGACCTCGTCACCCCACCCCCCACCCCAATCTGGTTTATTGGGGATTCAGAGAATGGGGGGAGGAGGGGAGGGAAAGATTTTTTTTTTTGCATAGGGAAGCCTACCTCCAGGGTCCTGATTTCCTTCTGGGTCAGGTCGTTGGAGGTGGCACATTTCGTACGGAGCCCCTCTAGATTCGAGATGCTGATGTCGATCATATTTTGGACCAGTTCGCACTGCTGCAGGGCTTTCTGCAAACTCAGATGCTCTTCGCTTTTCGTCATGTTTTCCTCATCCATAGCTTGCCCTCCAAAACCCCCTCCCGTCTCTGCCCCCACTCCTCCTCCTCCCAGGGCCAAAAAGAAAAAAGAGAGAGAGAGAGAAAGAAAAGGGTGGTGGTATGCTTGGAAACACACACACACACACACACACACACACACACACACACACACACACA
>NW_025379763.1:0-1521 GCF_016433145.1 Gracilinanus agilis | reverse complement strand
TTAAAAATTAGAATCCATATTTATTAAGTTAGCTCTTCCTACCCATGAGCAATCAATGGCTTTCCAATTGTTTAGATCTAGTTTTAATTATTTGAAAAGTGTTTTGTAGTTGTGTTCATATAATTCCTGTGTTTGTTTTGGTAGATAGATTCCTAAGTATTATATTGTCTAGGGTGATTTTAAATAGTGCTTCTCTTTATAATTCTTGCTCCTGTGATGTGTTGGAAATATAAAGAAATGCTGATGATTTATGTGCATTTATTTTGTATCCTCAAACTTTGCTAAAGTTGTTGATTATTTCTACTAGCTTTTTAGTTGATTCTCTAGGATTTTTTTTTAAACCCTTGTACTTCATTGTATTGTCTCATAGGTGGAAGATTGGTAAGGGTGGGCAATGGGGGTCAAGTGACTTGCCCAGGGTCACACAGCTGGGAAGTGGCTGAGGCCGGGTTTGAACCTAGGACTCCTGTCTCTAGGCCTGACTCTCACTCCACTGAGCTACCCAGCTGCCCCCAATTCTCTAGGATTTTTTAAGTAGACCATCATATCATCTGCAAAGAGTGATAGCTTAGTCTCCTCATTGTCTATTTTAATACCTTCAATTTCTTTCTCTTCTCTAATTGCTACTCTAGTGTTTCTAGTACAATGTTAAATAATAGAGGTGATAATGGGCATCCTTGTTTCACGCCTGATCCTATTGAGAAGGCTTCTAATTTATCCCCATTGCATATGATGCTTGTTGATGGTTTTAGATTTATACTGTTTATTATTTTTAGGAAAGGTCCTTCTATTCCTATACTTTCTAGTGTTTTTAATAGGAATAGGCATTGTATTTTGTCAAAAGCTTTTTCAGCATCTATTGAGATAATCATGTGATTTTTGTTTATTAGCTTGTTGATATAGTCAATTATGTGGATGGTTTTCCTAATGTTGAACCATCCTTGCATTCCTAGTATGAATCCCACTTGATCATGATGGATAACCCTCGTGATGATCACTTGCTGGAGTCTTTTTTGCTAGTATTCTATTTAAGATTTTTCGTCTATGTTCATTATGGAGATTGGTCTGTAGTTTTCTTTCTCTGTTTTTGGTCTGCCTGGCTTTGGAATCAGTATCATATTTGTGACATAAAAGGAATTTGGTAGTTTTTTTGCTTATTATATCCTTCTTTGCTTATTATATCAAATAATTTGTATAGTATTGGGATTAGTTGTTCTTTGAATGTTTGATAGAATTCACTTGTGAATCCATCAGACCCTGGCGATTTTTTCTTAGGGAGTTCATTGATGGCTTGTTCAATTTCTTTTTTCTGATATTGAATTATGTAAGTATTCTATTTTTCTGCTATTAATCTAGGCAATTTATATTTTTGTAGATATTCATCCAAATCACATAGATTGCTATATTTATTGCCATATAATTGGACAAAATAGTTTTTAAAGATTGCCATAATTTCCTCTTCATTAGAGGTAAGGTCTCCCTTTTCATCTCTGATACTGTTAATTTGGTTTTCTTCTTTCT
>NW_025379762.1:0-1580 GCF_016433145.1 Gracilinanus agilis | reverse complement strand
TATAGAGTTCTTCTGGCTCTGCTCCTTTCGCTCTGCATCAGTTCCCGGAGGTCTCTCCAGTTCGCCTGGAACTTCTCCAGTTTATTATTCCTTTTAGCACAATAGTATTCCATCACCCGCATATACCACAGTTTGTTCAGCCATTCCCCAATTGAAGGACATACCCTCCTTTTCCAGTTTGTTGCCACCACAAAAAGCGCAGCTATAAATATTTTCTTACAAGTCTGTTTATCTATGATCTCTTTGGGGTACAAACCCAACAATGGTATGGCTGGATCAAAGGGCAGGCAGTCTTTAATAGCCCTTTAAGCATAGTTCCAAATTGCCAGCCAGAATGGTTGGATCAGTTCACAACTCCACCAGCAATGCATTAATGTCCCAATTTTGTCACATCCCCTCCAGCATTCATTACTCTCCTCTTCTTTCATTTTAGCCAATCTGCTAGGTGTGAGGTGGTACCTCAGAGTTGTTTTGATTTGCATTTCTCTAATTATTAGAGATTGAGAACACTTTCTCATGTGCTTTATTGATACTTTTGATTTTTTTACCTGAGAATTGCCTATTCATGTCTCTTGCCCATTTATCAATTGGGGAATGGCTTGATTTTTTATACAATTGCTTTAACTCCTTGTATATTTGAGTAATTAGACCCCTGTCAGAGTTTTTTGTTATAAAGATTTTTTCCCAATTTGTTGTTTCCCTTCTGATTTTCTCTACATTGTTTTTGTTTGTACAAAAGCTTGTTAGCTTAATATAATCAAAAGCATTTAATTTACATTTTATAATTTTCTCTAACTCTTGCTTGGTTTTAAAATCTTTCCTTTGCCACAGATCTGACAGGTATACTATTTTGTGTTCACTTAACATATTTATAGTTTCCCTCTTTATATTCAAGTCATTCACCCATTCTGAATTTATCTTGGTGTAGGGTGTGAGAAGTTGATCTAAACCTAATCTTTCCGATATTGTTTTCCAAATTCCCCAGCAGTTTTTGTCAAATAGTGGATTCATGTCCCAAAAGTTGGGGTCTTTGGGTTTATCATACACTGTCTTGCTGATGTCATTAACCCCAAGTCTATTCCACTGATCCTCCCTTCTATCTCTTAGCCAGTACCATATTGTTTTGATGACTGCTGTTTTATAGTATAGTTTAATATCTGGTACTGCTAGGGCCACTTCCTTCACATTTTTTTTTCATTATTTCCCTTGATATTCTTGATCTTTTGTTATTCCAAATGAACTTTGTTATAGTTTTTCCTAATTCAGTAAAGAGGTTTTTTGGTAATTTGATAGATATGGCACTAAATAGGTAAATTAATTTGGGTAGAATGTTCATTTTTATTATGTTAGCTCGTCCTACCCATGAACAATTAATGGTTTTCCAATTGTTGAGATCCAATTTTATTTGTTTGGAAAGTGTTTTGTAGTTTTCATATAATTGCTGTGTTTGTTTTGGTAGATAGATTCCCAAGTATTTTATATTGTCTAGGGTGATTTTAAATGGTGTTTCTCTTTCTACCTCTTGCTGCTCTAATGTGTTGGAAATATATAGAAATGCTGATGATTTATGTGCATTTATT
>NW_025379761.1:0-4341 GCF_016433145.1 Gracilinanus agilis | reverse complement strand
CACAATAATTCTTGCAAATATAGAGAAACAGATCCAGTTTATGTCAAATAAAATTTCACCCTCTCCAGACAGCTATGTTGGGGAGTACAAAGAATGTTGGCCCCAGAGTCAAGAAGATCTGACTTCGAATGGCCTGAGACAACTGAAAGTAGTGTGACTTTGGTTAAATCACATGACCCTCCTCAGTATCATTTTCCTCATCAGTAAAACAGGCAGAGTAACAGTATATATCTCCTAGAGTTTCTTAGAGAATAAAATTATAGAACAATCATGCTTTGCCAATTCTAAATTTCTTTATCCACACAATTTATTATTCTAAAATTTTCCAATGGTGAGGATGATGGTGTCCACCCCGAGTTCTATTCACAGGTTGGGTCTCTATATATATAATTGTGAAAAAAAATCTTCACTTGCTTCCCAGGTGGAGATTTGGGCCACCCCTCTCTCTGCATTCAGTCTAAAGCTTGACATGGGCTCTGTTATTTAAGTGGCATAGTTGTAGATAATCTTAAAAAAGAAAGAAAACTTATAATTTTTTAAATTTGACTCATTAAGGGCTTAAATAAGATCTAATTATCTGTATTACTATGTGGAGAAATCTTATGTATAATTCTCTGTAGTGAACTCTATTCACTATTATAGTATTCACTATTATAGTAATCAGAAGAATAATTCATAGGGAGAGGATAGGATACTAAATGGTCTAAGATGACATGGGGGGTGGGTAAGAGGGGGGGAATAGTAGAGGACACCAAGAAAAATCTGAGTAAATAAGAAAAATAGGATATTCTATGACACACAAAGAGGGCATGGGAAGGGGAGGGTATGAATACTGTTATAAGAAGGAGAGGAAGAGAGCATTAAGAGGGAATAATCAAACCTTACTCTCAGTATAATCAACCTGGAGAGGGAAGAGTAGCTTTATTATCCACTCGGATAAAACTCTATCTAACCCTACTGAGAAAGTCAGAAGGGACAAACCAAAGGGAGCAGGGGAGTGGGGAGGTCAAAAAAGGGAGGGGAGAAGAAGGGGGAGGGAATTCATTAGGTCCTTTAAAAAACAAAAAGAGGGGAATAACAAGGGAGGGGGCAGAAAGGGAAGTCAAACAAGGGAGGGGATAAGGGATAGTGGCTCAAAGCAAACCACTGGTTTAAAAGAAAATAGTGTAAGAAGAAGGGGTGTGTCTAGGGGAGGATACAAAAATGTCAGTGAATGCACAACTGATAATTGTAACTCTGAATGTGAATGGGATGAACTTGCTCATAAAACGGAAGCAAATAGCAGAGTGGATCAGAAACCAAAATCCTACCATACAAGAAACACATATGAGGCAGGTAGACACACACAAGTTTAAGGTTAAGGGCTTGAGCAAAATCTTTTGGGGGTCAAATGAGAAAAAGAAGGTAGGAGTAGCTATTATGATCTCTGACAAAGCCAAAGTAAAAATAGATATGATTAAAAAAGACAGGAAAGGTCATTACATCCTGATTAAAGGCAGTATAAACAATGAGGAAATAACACTGCTCAATATGTATGCACCAAGTGGCATAGCATACAAATTCATAAAGGAGAAACTGGCAGAGCTCAAGAAGGAAATAGATAGTAAAACCACAATAGTGGGAGACCTAAATATTCCTCTTTCAGATCTAGATAAATCAAACCAAAAAATAAATAAGAAAGAGGTAAGAGAGGTGAATGAAGTCCTAGAAAAATTAGATTTAATTGATATGTGGAGAAAAATAAATGGGGACAAAAAGGAATACACCTTCTTTTCAGCTGCACATGGTACATTCACAAAGATTGACCATGTAATAGGGTATAGAATCATTGCAAACAAGTGCAAAAGAGCAGATATAATAAATGTAACCTTCTCAGATCATAATGCAATAAAAATAATTAGTAAGGGCACCTGGACAGGCAAATCAAAAACCAATTGGATATTAAACAATATGATTCTCCAAATCAATTTGTCAAAGAAGAAATCATAGAAACAATCAACAATTTCATTGAAGAGAATGACAATGATGACACATCCTACCAAACTCTGTGGGATGCACCCAATGCAGTAATCAGAGGGAAATTTATATCCTTGAGTGCATATATTAACAAATTAAGGAGGACAGAGATTAATGAATTGGGTATGTAACTCAAAAAATTAGAGAGCAAACAAATTAAAAACCCTCAGATAAAAACTAAATTAGAAATACTAAAAATCAAGGGAGAAATTAATAAAATCGAAAGTAAAAGAACTATTGAATTAATAAATAAGACTTGAAGCTGGTATTTAGAAAAAACAGATAAAATAGACAAAGTACTGGTCAATCTAATAAGAAAAAGGAAAGAAGAAAACCAAATTGATAGTATTAAAGATAAAAAGGGAGACCTCACCTCTAATGAAGGGGAAATTAAGGCAATCATTAAAAACTATTTCGCCCAATTATATGGCAACAAATATAACAATTAAGGAGATATGAATGAATATCTACACAAATATAAATTGCCTAGATTAACAGCAGAAGAAATAGAATACCTAAATAATCCCATATCAGAAATAGAAATTGAACCAGCCATCAAAGAACTCCCTAAGAAAAAATCACCAGGGTCTGATAGATTCACAAATGAATTCTATCAGACATTCAAAGAGCAACAACTCCCAATACTATACAAATTATTTGATATGATAAGCAAAGAAGGAGTCCTACCAAATTCCTTTTATGACACAAATATGGTACTGATTCCAAAGCCAGGTAGACCAAAAACAGAAAAAGAAAACTACAGACCAATCTTCCTAATAAACATAGATGCAAAAATCTTAAATAGAATACTAGCAAAGAGACTCCAGCAGGTGATCAAGAGGATCATCCACCATGATCAGGTGGGATTTATACCAGGAATGCAAGGATGGTTCAACATTAGGAAAACCATCCACATAATTGACCATATCAACAGTCTAACAAACAAAAACCACATGATTATCTCAATAGATGCAGAAAAAGCCTTTCATAAAATACAGCATCCATTCCTTGAAAACACTGGAAAGTATAGGAATAGAAGGGCCCTTCCTAAAAATAATAAACAGTATATACCTAAAACCATCAACAAGCATTATATGCAATGAGGATAAATTAGAAGCCTTCCCAATAAGATGAAGTGTGAATCAAGGATGCCCATTATCACCTCTACTATTCAACATAGTACTAGAAACACTAGCAGTAGCAATTAGAGAAGAAAAAGAAATTGAAGGTATCAAAATAGGCAAGGAGGAGACTAAGCTATCACTCTTTGCAGATGATATGATGATCTACTTAAAAAATCCTAGAGAATCAATTAAGAAGCTGGTAGAAATAATCAACAACTTAGCAAAGTTACAGGATACAAAATAAATGCACATAAATCATCAGCATTTCTATATATTTCCAAAACATTAGAGCAGCAAGAGGTAGAAAGAGAAACACCATTTAAAATCACCCTAGACAATATAAAATACTTGGGAATCTATCCACCAAAACAAACACAGCAATTATACTAAAACAACTCTAAAACACTTTCCAAAAAAATAAAACTGGATCTCAACAATTAGAAAACCATTAATTGTTCATGGGTAGGACGAGCTAACATAATAATAATGAACCTTCTACCCAAATTAATTTACCTATTTAGTGTCATACCTATCAAATTACCAAAAAACTTCTTTACTGAATTAGGAAAAACTATAACAAAGTTCATTTGGAATAACAAAAGATCAAGAATATCAAGGGAAATAATGAAAAAAAATGTGAAGGTAGGGGGCCTAGCAGTACCAGATATTAAACTATACTATAAAGCAGCAGTCATCAAAACAATATGGTACTGGCTAAGAGATAGAAGAGAGGATGAGTCAGCAAGACAATGTACGATAAACCCAAAGAACCCAACTCTTGGGACATGAATCCACTATTTGACAAAAACTGCTGGGAAATTTGGAAAACAATATGGGAGAGATTAGGTTTAGATCAACATCTCACACCCTACACCAAGATAAATTCAGAATGGGTGAATGACCTGAATATAAAGAGGGAAACTATAAATAAGTTAAGTGAACACAGAATAGTATACTTGTCAGATCTCTGGGAAAGGAAAGACTTTAAAACCAAGCAAGAGTTAGAGAAAATTACAAAATGTAAAATAAATGGTTTTGATTATATTAAGCTAAAAAGCTTTTGTACAAATAAAAATAATGTAGTCAACATCATAAGGGAAACAACAAATTGGGAAAAAATCTTTATAACGAAAAACTCTGACAGGGGTCTAATTACTCAAATATACAAGGAGTTAAAGCAATTGTATAAAAAATCAAGCCA